>NW_010199957.1:50609-61723 GCF_000695765.1 Mesitornis unicolor
TTGTCAGACATTTTTCGAGCAGCTCTGATTTATACAACGCCAGGGAGAGAGCAAAGTGCTCCCAGCCCAGCCTCCCACACCCTCGCAGCGGGATTTTTCTCCCCCAGCCCTGGATGTTTTAAGGGCAGCAGCGCTGGGAGCCCTGCCCAGGGTCAAGGCGCTTCTGTGAGCACCAGAGCTCACTCAATGGAAAGGTCAAGAGATGGAAATGGAAACATGCCCTAAAAAAGAAGAATTCCCGGGAGTGGGCTCCAGGCGGTGGAGATTGTTTGTCTCCGGCTGTTTACCCGAGGAAAAGCTGCTGAGGTTCACAAACAGCCCAATCCAGGGCAGAGGCAGGCTGGTTTTATAGCCTGCTCGTTCAATGACCTTCTGATTATTACCTGACTGTTAGATTTAATGTCTCAGGGTGGCCTGGCCGATTTCCCCACTCCCTATCACCTCGCTCATCCTTTTCTGTCTCCTAATGGGCTGCAACCTCTGAACAGCCATTGCAAAGCCACCAGGCGCTGAGGAAGCAGCAAGGGGGACCCCTGACTGGGATGGGGAGGTGGGAGGCACAGGGCAGCCTTGGCCTGAGATCCCGCAGGCTCTGGGAGGTGGAAATTCTGCCTCCAGCCAAGGATGAGCTTCCCCAGATGGGTTCAGCTGTCGGGACAGTGCCTAAAGAGTGGGCTCAGTGGGTTGTTGTGGTGATTTGAAGAGACCCTGCCCTATATCTTGCAGGTGGTCTGGGTCTCCTTGGCTTCAGCTTGGCTCTGCAGTAGGACCTGTTCCACCTCCTGGGGTCCCTAAAGGCACCCCAGGAACAGCCCCCCCCACCCCAGCATTTCCTGCACAGACCCCGCTTGCTTCAGATTTGCAAAATTCAGACTCATAAAGCGACTGGGCTTTGGCAGCCCCCTTCGAAGGTCAGACCTGCCTCTGGGTGAAAAACAGTGCAAACGATGATTCAGCCGAGCCAAAGGTCGAGCTCTGGAGTATCCACTGGGGAACAGGGTTACCAAAGAGGAAAACAAAGCATTAAACCCACATCATGCAGAACAAGGAAGTTCCCATTTGGTTGTTATGATCCCTCTCCCCTCAAATCTTTGAAAAACATGAAACCTTTTGACACAAGATGATAACTCACATCCCAGCAGGGCTGTTTCTATCCAAGCCATAAGCAAACCTTTAATTTGTAAGAACAGATTTAATGTACAAATGCATAATGAGCTGCAGATCCTTTCCTGATGTGCCCCAGAGCATCCACAGGCAGGAAACTCTCCTGACTCAAGGATTTTCAGATGGTCTAAGGAGGTTATGGGGGTCAAATCAAGATAACCAACTTCTGCATAACATGGAGCTGGGGAAATGAGGGCCATAGGGTTAGCAGAGGAAATGGTAAAAACCTTCCAATACCTGAAAGGTGCCTATAAGAAAGCTGGGGAAGAGCTGGTCACTAGGGCATGGAGCAATAGGATGAGGGATGATGGTTTTAAACTAGAAAAGGGCAGATTTAGGTTGGATATGAGGAAAAAGCTCTTCCCCATGAGGTGGTCGATCACTGCACAGGTTGCCCAGAGAGGTGGTGCAGGCCCCATCCCTGGAGATATTCAAGGCCAGGCTTGATGGGCTCTGAGCAACCTGATGTGGTACCAATGTCCCTGCTGACTGCAGGGTTGGACTGGATGAGCCGTAAAGGTCCCTTCCAACACAACACATTCTGTGATTCTGTGATCCTATGAAAATTATTTTTCTCCTGCAGCATCCATGGCAGAGCAGGCTGGGGACAGTGCAGGCCTGTGGGCACACATGGAGGTGTTAATGGGGGTCAGAACCACAAGCACTCTGGTAGGAAATTCTGTGCAAATTTTCACTTGGATTTTTAAGCCATTCCTCATCCTCCCCAATCTCCTCTGCAACACTCCTATCCATGATGCTGATGCCTGTGTCACATAATCAGCCAAAATTTGGGGTTCTCCTCACCTAACCACGACCTGCAAAGCCCTGCAAGATGCTCTGATGAAATGCAAAAGGAGTGGTGATGGGGAGAGGGGAAAAGGCTGAGCCTTTGGAGACAGAGACACTCAGTAACCAGACACAGGAGAGGATGATGGGCCATGCTTAGGAAACAGTATCGCCCCTAATTCCCAAATTGTGTCTCCTGGGGATCGTTAACCAAATATCTTGTCCACAGCTTAATTGGAGCCAATTATGCCAGCGGGGAAAAGTGCACCTTCATTGTCTGGACACAAAGAGGAGCTGAGCAGGAGAGCTGGGATCAATCTACTCAGAGAAAATGTAACAAATGGGGCTTTGTGAATATCTTTCCTCAATTTTTTCCTTTTTTTCCTCTCCCTTCTTTTTCCTTCTTTTTGGCTTATTGCCAGGTCTTAAAAAACTGGGGCAAGAGGTGATGAAGGGAACTGAATTTAGGTCAATCAGAGAAAAAAAAAAACACCAGGCAAATTAAAAAGGAATGGGTTTTGTTCCGATTGTAAGTGCTCCTTTAAACTCCTTAAAAATGAAATGAAGAAAAGCCCTAACTGAAAAGGTCATGTTGAATCTCAAAAGAAAACAGAATCTTTTTTCATGCATTTGAGAGGGGCGAGGAGGAAGGTGTGCTGGGAGCGTTTTGGTGTTTCAGTCTGTGCTTTTCACTGCGAGGGAGAAGCTGCACCCAGCTCCAGTAATGACAGAACAGCCTTCAGGTTTCCCACACCTTGCATCCGAATACATCCCAGTACATCCCAATACATCCCAGTGCATCCCAGTACAGCCCAGTGCAGGCAGGCTGGGAACCGCTGGCATGGCCTCAGACCTCCAGGCTGGTTAAAGGGATGGAGAAGGATATACAGAAAAAAGTTTATGATACAGAATGGACAAAAGCCAAGGAAATGTCAAAGCACGGGACCAGGCCAGGCAAGGGAGTGGAGGAAGCGTCAAAGAGAGAATCTGTGTGTATTTTCTATTAAAGTGCTCTGAAATGCAGACAATTCATTGTGCGTCTGCCTCATCTCCTGCACCAATTAATTTGGTAATAGAAAAATCTCACACAGACTCCTCAGCCACGCTTTTCCTTTCATGACTGCTTTCTATCAGCTTATACATATTTAAAATACCTCAATCCTTGATCCGCAGCACTGAAACTCCTTTCTGAAAAAGTCTCAGTCCAACAGAGCCCATCATTTAACACCGTGACAAAGGACAACCAGATGTGGTGACTTGCAGGATACAGGGCTGGGTTCATATCCATTCCAGGCTGGTGGCAGCGAAGAAAACATCACTTTCTTACAGTATTTTTCACAGTTTTCCACAAAAGGATTGAGAAATAGGATTAGATATTTTCAACACAAAAGTCACCGTCACTGATGGACCTGCAGGGAGTTTGGGACCACAAGAGTCTGGAGGCATGGAGAGGAGCAGATCAGAATTAGGAGATGATGCTAAGGGAGGACCTCACTCTATGCACAACAGAGCAGTCTCCTTCCTCTGGAGCTGCCAAACTCCATGGATTTCCAATTAAAACAGCACAGAAATGAAGCCACCCATCAGAATGGAAGCTTTTCTAGTCTGCACAGACAGCCCCATGCAGTTCCTGAATCTGAACCTGTGCATGGCCACATCTTGGACCTTCACTGAAAATGCAGGAAGCTGCAGGGAGGGCATGGCAGCAGGTGGTGCTCTTCACCTGGAATCAGTGCCCCAGTTTGCAGGATCAGGGAAGCTCCTGTCACTCAGAGCATGCTTCTTAATGGTGAGATATAAAACGGAGGTCTTGACCACTCATGACCATTAAACTGCTCGGAGAATTGACTGTGAAAATAGCATCTGGCTCAAGAGCTCCGTTCCCTCCGACACGTCCCAGACATGAACTGTGTTGCTTTAAATGACTGCAGAGAGAGGCTGGAGGCTGCTAATGTCTACACCAAGAGTTGGTGGGATGGATCTGGTGCCCTCCTGCGTGCTATAAGCAGAAAAATTAATGGTTCTGTCCAGAAAGGGTGCTTAGATGCCTCCTGATCATCCTAACCAGTTGTATATCAGGATCCCAGCTCAGTGGCGGATCAGTGCTAGCATCCTGTCGCCTTTCATCCAGCTGTGGATCGTGAAGGCAGTGGTGTTGAGTGGGTTTTGGGGATGATGTTTGTCTGCAGGGGATGCAGCACCAGCAGTGATGTAATGAGCGGGATGCTCCCAGTGTGGCCGTCAGATCGCTGGTGTCAGGAGCATCGGTGATGCTGACAGCTGGGGACGGGGAAAAACCAGCGTTACAAACTGAGCCTAATTGGGCTGGAGCTCTTGGAGAACACACAGAGATGCTGGGATGTCCAAGTCTGCCAGTCGGAGTGGTGACATTTCCCTGGGGAGTCCCCAGAGCACCCAGAGTGTTAGCACTGATCTCCCCAGCTGGCCTTTGCAAGAGCGTCCACCCCAGCCTCAAATTTGCATGTTTGGAAAAATCCGCAGCCAGTGCAGCTGGGTCTGAAACCACACAAAATGTGCCTGTTCTTTGCCAGACTTCCTGACCCATTGATATTTCTGGCACACGTTTTCAGCTCTCCTGGCCAGCTGACATCTCTTATTCTCAGGCAGTATTCAGACACTTCTTAAGGCAGTTGTACTCTCACCTGCCCTGATATGAGAAGCTGATATTTGGGTGGAGCGAAAAATCCAATCTCACCCGCCAAAATGCTCCTGAGGCCAGCCCGAAGACACAAGAAGCAGGGCAAAAAGGTTTGGGTTAACAGCTAATATTTACGAAATATGTAATTTCTTAAGAAAGTCTTTGGAAAGCTCAAGTAATCCATTCAGGTTGTGTGTGACAAGCATCCAGCCAAGAAATACAATATACCCTGGGTGCACAAGCCAGCAGACAGCATGATTGGTATGCACTGCCTGTCTGTGGTGAAACTGCTTTGCTACAGAGACCTCTCTCAAAAGGAAGAGCTGCTGGGGAGGTGTTTGTTAAAAGTGCTGCATTCACCCCCGGAGCAACGCACAGTAAAAAACTGGAGTCACTGCTGCTTCTTAGGGGAAAATTGTGGCACAGAGAGGTGGCACCAAACATCTGGGGATGTGCAGGAAACCTCTGACAGGGAAAAATAACACCAGTGAGACCAGTGGACAAAGTTAAAGCTCTGCTTTCTGCTTCACAGAGTCAAGATGCCTTTTGTCTGCCCTCCCTCCAGCCCCAAAATACGCTGCATGGACTGTACAGAGACTCCTCTCAGCAAAAAAAAAGAGACCATTTCCACAAGTCTTTATTGCATTTCTAATTAAGAGGCACCGCTATTTCCTCTCAGCTGAATCGCCTTGGTAGAACAGGGCTTGAAAGGGGCTTGCTTTGAAACAAGGACTATTACTGTTCAATTGGTTATTGATTATTAGCCCATTCTCATTCCTCAATAAAAGCAGGCATGAAGACAGAAACACTCTGCCTGAGATCTCAGACCTTGCAATGGCTCCTAGAAAAATGGGGATTATTTATTGGAGCACTGGTCTGGTAAAAGCAAATGTGAGGGTATCTATTGATATTTGATTAGGATTTTGCCAAGGGGCCAGAAATGCATTATTAAATAAAACTACTACCTATTATACAAAATAAAAAGATTACACTGCTGTCCCCTGCTGTCCCATGGAGCCCGTGTGGCTGTTTCCGTCTCTGGTTGCTCATTGCACTCCAACTGTTCAGCTCTTTGTGAGGGAGAAACCACATTTTTCATTACGGATGTCAAACACCCAGCACAAATGGGCCTGCAGTGTCTCAGCATTACGCTAATAATAGTAATAAACATAATAATATAATAAACATTAATAATAACAAACACCAGTGACAGTGATGAATTAGGACATGTTGCAAAGAGCAAGGGAGGACAGGGAAAAGACGAAGGCAACTGAAGAGATCAGGACAGTGGGCAAGAAACTGGGGGGAGGCTTGGCTTGTGGCTGAGCACACCTGTAATTACTCAGTAGATGAGATGGGGAGGAAAGGAACGGTATTTTATTTGGGGTGAAATCAGTCTCGTTTCCCTTTATCCACTCAAAGTTAGTGTCTAGTTTAAGGTCTCTGAATCAAATGGAGTAAGCACTACAAGTGTGATCTGGTTGCTTAAAAGTGACAGAAATCTGTACTAGTTAAGATGTGCTAGGGCATCCAGGGCACCTTTGCAGGGCCAATGTGGGTTTTGGGAAACCTTCCTCCTTCCAAGTCAGCAGCTGAAGGCTATGAGGTCTTCCTGCACACCTGGAGAAACAAACCCCACCCGACCCATGGCAATCCAGTGCCGTGGAGTCATGACATGGCATGAGTCACTGTTGGGGTGGTCTGGTTAACCCCATGGCTCCTGGGGCCCTTTGCTGGCCAGAACAGCCCTTACTTCAGGTGGATCGAGATGCAAGGGATGAGTCGTTCATGGGAAGACAATGGGAATTAATTGCTCCAGCATTCAGTACATTGAAGATGGACTTTGGCCCTTTTTCAGGTGTTTTTATGACAGATTCAGTCCATGCTAAGTGAGGTGACAGTGACAACACGAAGGAGAGCTGTCAGTAGCCCAGGAGACCTCTCAGCAAGGTAGCATGCATCTCAGCACAGGGTTTCCCAAAGGAAGTACTGCTGAAGGTGAACTGTTAAAGGATAAAAATGATGGGTTGTGGGGTTAGGTTATGGTAGCTCCCCATCTCTTGTCCTCCTCAAGGCACCTCTCCTTTTAGTTTACCAGCCTGTTCTCCTCCCATATGGTCTTACTACATGGGTACAACCCAACTAAGCTGAGAACTGTTGGGTTCTACCTGGAGGGTGCTGATCTTGTTTTGGGTAGATCAGACCTAAAACCAGTCTGGTTTCTTCCCACTGTATCTGCTGGTTTAAGAAAACCATGCTTTTGTACTTAAAACCTTGTCTAGGATTTTCAAGCCAGAGATGTGTCCTTGTGTGCAGAGAAGCACAAACCCACAGGGAGCCCGGCTTTCTTTGTGTGAGCCACGGTGTCAGTCCAGGCACATGAGTGGTTGGGGTGCCCCGAAATCCATCAGCGGACAAGTAGGTATGCAAGTGGGAAGAATACACACAACCCCCTGGGAGAAAGCCAGCTTTGCTTAGCCAAAAATATCTGGAGAAAGCTGCAGCACTCCTCAAATATCTGCATCCTGCAGAGCAGAGGACAGGCTGCTGGGAATTGGTGCTGAGAGGCAGTGGGATGAGACAGCTTCTACCCAGCAGCAGCTGTGCAGGGGCAAGGGGTAGCTGGAAGGTTTCTGGCCCATCCCACCTCTTCAGTATTCATGGTAGAGATGAATATTTTACAAGGCTTGAAATATTTACGGTTGTAGTTGACCTTTTTTTTGTTGCTGATACATCACGCCTGGTTAGACATGATCATTTCACAGTGACATTTACTGAGCCATGAAAAAGGCACAAACACCACCAAAGACACTCCCATGCTCAGCTTGAAAACAAGGAGGGACAACTCTGAACAGATCCAGCAGGTTGGCGTCCCCTCCATGCCCCGAGCAAGAGGTAACCACGTTGTGGGAGCTCAGGACGTAAGAAGTGCTCCAGCTGAGATGGGACAACCCATTCAGTGCTCAGAGCTGTCCTTATGCCCAAGACCTTAATGTGTATTCTAAGTTTCAAGGATTTTAGCAGTTCACAGTTGCTAGCAGGCGCTGGGACAGGACAAGGGGCAATGGGTGCAAGCTGGAGCATAGGAGGTTCAACTTGAACATAAGGAACAACTTTTTTACTCTGAGGGTGACAGAGCATGGCTCAGGCTGCCCAGAGAGGTTGTGGAGTCTCCTTCTCTGGAGACATTCAAACCTGCCTGGACACCTTCCTGTGCAACCTAGTCTAGGTGATCCTGATTTGGCAGGAGGGTTGGACTGGATGATCTTCTGAGGTCCCTTCCAACTCCTAACATCCTGTGATTCTGTGATTCATCCAAAAAGACAGGAGGGATGAAGATAAAGGGCTTGAATACTCCCTCATCCAGTCAGACTCATCCAGTCCAACCCCTGCAGTCAGCAGGGACATTGGTACCAGATCAGGTTGCTCAGAGCCCATCAAGCCTGGCCTTGAATATCTCCAGGGATGGGGCCTGCACCACCTCTCTGGGCAACCTGTGCCAGTGATCGACCACCTCATGGGGAAGAACTTTTTCCTATCCTTCCTAAATCTCCCCTTTTCTATTGTTCCATGCTCCAGTGAACAGCTCTTGCCCAGCTTTCTTATTGCACCCTTCAGGTCCTGGAAGGTTACTATAAGGTTTCCCCGGAGCCTTCTCTTCTCCAGGCTGAACAACCCCAACTCTCTCAGCTGTCCCCATAGCAGAGCTGCTCCAGCCTTCAGATCATTTTTGTAGCCCTCCTCTGGACCCACACCAACAGCTCCATGTCCTTCTTGCACTGAGGGCCCCAGAGTTGGAGCTGAGTTGAGCATGTTTTGCAGCTGAGTCACCTTCAGTGCCAGCGAAGGCCAAGGGTGAAAGTGCCCCCTCCCAGGACCAAGAAAGGTTTAGGAAGCCAGAAACAGGACCCTGTCTGCCCTCAGAGCAGCTGGTGGTGGGCTCCCCCAGATTGCAGGAGAGCAAAAGGGTCCCACATCGCTCCTCAGCACCAGTCTGTGGGCTGCCATCATGAATGGGGTCCTAGGACCAGCTCCAGCTTAGCCCATCACACACAGACCAGAACAGCACTGCCTTCCCAATGCTGCTTTCAGCTCTTCTCCCATCTGCTGCTCTCTGGCACAGAAGCAGCAGCGAGGCAAAGCTTTGGGTATCTGCCACCCAGGCCCACTTTGCATTCAAAACCATCCCACGTGTCTTGAGCTCCCACTTCGCCCAGAGCAGCTGCAAGTCCTAAAAAAATATAAAAATGTGTCAGAAGATGCCACTTAAAGCAGCATTAAGCACGAGTGCTCAGGCCATGCATCAGAGAAGCTCCCAGTTGTACAATCCTCTGCTACGATTTTTGAGAAAGGAACTGCTAACCTTCAAAGCTGACTTTGAGCTCATTTAAATCAAGTATTAATAACTCCTTTTTAGTTTCCCCTTCTGATGCTTTTTCCCCTTCCTTTCCCCTTTCACCTTTTCCAGCCCATTCCTCTTTCTCCCCGTTTTCCCCTTCCCTTTCTCCCCTGCCCTTTTCCCCTAAAGAAATGAACTAAAGATGAAAAGTATCTGTTCGCTGTTTGCTTTGTAGTATTATTACTGTTCACTATGCCTCCACCAGCTGAATTCTGGAGACAGGGCGCAGTAAATGGGATGTTTAATCTTGCTGTCAAGGCCATATATCATTCCCCAGGCTCCTTCTGGGGTAACAAGAGCTGCTGAATTGACAAAACAAGTCAAGGAATGAATAAACCAAGAGAAAACGTTCAGCCCGTGCTATTAATCCACCAGAGCCTAAGGCAGATGCAGGAAGGGGGAAACACACACCAGTGACTCCTGGTCACTCTTGCTTTCTGGAGTGGTTTGGCCATGAGCAATGTGAGCTGCTCTGAGCATATGAGCTTCTCCCACAGCATCACCCCACAAATGTGCTGCTCCATGAATCCCACCGGCTTGCAGCAGCCGTGGGAAACAGCAGCAATTTCCCCTCCTCTCATGAGTCTCATTTCCAGGGTGAGACGGACCTAATTTGTGTCACCTCCAGGGCAGGCAGTGCCTTCCACTGTATCTCAGAAGTGTTTGGTGCCTTGTGAGATGCTGCTGTCATGGAGAGAAGGATTCGTGAAGGTGCTGGAGGGCTGAGGGGAAGTGGCGAGGGTTGCATCTTGGGAGCAGCCTTGCCCTGCATGATGCCTGCAGCATTTTGCTGCAAGCCTGCTCCACACCCAGAAAACCAGTCTGCTTACTGTGAGTGGCAGGGTGGCTCTGGGTACCACCGTGTCCCGGGTGGCCGCAGTTCACACGGATACTGGCAGTATATTCATCTCTGTGTTCTCAAGCTGAAAACAACCTGTCAAACTAAGCTCCTGGTAGGAGCTGAACCATGATGTCTTCCTATGCTCCCTTCTGAAACAACCAGTAGTGACCATTTTTAAGACCTCCCGCAGGGATGCTGAGGTCAGTGTGAAGCCAAGAGGTCTTCAGGATGGAACCACCCAGTCCTCACGCCATCCCCAGCCGTGGGAACACCCCAAAGGCAGATCACAGAATCACAGAATCATTAAGGTTTGAAGAGACCTCTAAGATCAAGTCCAACCGTCACCCCAAGCCCACTATGACCACTAAACCGTGCCCCCAAGTGTCACATCCATGTGCTTCTTGAACCCCTCCAGGGATGGGGATCCAAACACCACACCTGCCTCCAAGCCTCAGATACAGCCCTTGTAGACTTTGTCTTTGCCATGGCAATGCCTGGTCCATGATGAGGCATAAGGAGATGGGCAGGAGGATTCTGGACTAGAATGGATGGGTTGAAAGGCTTTCCCCATTTTCCAGGTGCCTGACATATTCTGGATGCAATAATCCAACAGAAATAGGAGCAGCAATGATCAATGACATGGTGTGCTCGAGGTCAAAGAGCCGGGTGCTGGTAGAGGTGCTTTGCCATGAAATATTCAGCCAGGTATCAGCACACCTGTATGATAAATGTATGTTACATGTAACATGCATCTCACAGGATGGACTCACTGCGGGGAACAGGGTGGGGGAGTTACCTCTGGGCCCTCAGCCCAGCACCAAGGAGTGGATGGGGAGTGCCAGGCTAAGGACGATGTTATTTTGAGATTCCTGGACATACTGTTACTGATAGGAGAGGTCCCTGTGCTCAGAGGAGGCTTCCTCTCCTCTCCACGGGGGGAGGACAGGAGCATCTCCAGGAGGAACGTGTCCTGAAGACCATTACAGCGTTCAGGATGATGAAGATGTTTGTTAATGGAGCTGAGCTAAAAGGCTAGGCTCATCCAACTGCAAGAAGTTTCTGGAGATGCCCACCAGAATAATAATTGCAGCATTAAACATTCGGAGGGTACTTAGCAATGCTCTCATATCAGGCAGGGCTATCAGACGGCCAATAAAGCATGCATGGAGCTGCCCAATCACAGGGGCGGTGATGCCGTGGTGGAGGGAGAAGGGAGACGGTATTTAAAACATGTCCAACCAGTCAAGCCATGGGGGCAGGGGACA
>NW_010199957.1:61754-69649 GCF_000695765.1 Mesitornis unicolor
AAAGGTGAATGAAAATGCTTTTAGCATAAACAAATGAAGCATCTGAGATCCCAGATCATGATGAGAATGGATGCCAAGATCAGTGCTATACCTCTGTGCATTTTAATGGGAAGCATCTGCCAAGCCTGCATAGTCAGTAGAGGACAGAGGCTTTTAGGGAACTGCTTTCTCTCACCTGCAAGGCTTGAAAGACCTCATCTCACCTTGGCTTGGGTAACCCACGTCCCCTTCCTGCTGGTCTCTCAGATGCCCAAAGCCTGACAGGAGCACATAGATGGGGTCTGGGTGCAAGGAGAGCTGATGTCCACGTATGCACTGTCTGGTGGGATGTCTCCAGCAGAGCAACAAGAGCAATTCTTAATGGAAATTAGTTTTGCAGACGCAGAGAAGTTCATCCCACTGTGCACCCAGGCTTGACTAACCCCTGAGACAGCTGGGAGGTTGTGTCACTGGAAAGATCTGTATTTCAGCCCCATTTCTGTCACTAAATTAATGATCAATGACTTTAATACATTCACAGCAGTATCTTCACTGTACCTCAGTTTCCCCTGCACAGAAATGGCAAAGCCACTTCTTGCTCTCTTTGACCAGACAGTTTGAAATGGAGGGGTCAGCTCTTCATTGTGTGGAGCAATGCAAAATTACGGTGCTAATTAAAACTAATGTGTATCACATGGGTGAAGCTGCAGTGGATCAGGAAGGGCACTCAGCACACCAGGATGAAACCCTAAGGGTTTCAAGCACTCACTACTATTCTTATTCATCCAACCTCTTGATCAATAGCCACATAACTACTGCAAGAGGTAGAGCCAGGAATGCAGGACATGGGGAAATTAGAGAGAAAACATTTGTGTTTAGAGACATTATTTAGAAATTACATTCAGCTCACCAGGAACTGAACCAGGAGCCCTGGACTCTGCGCAGTCACGGGTTGGCATGGGGCCTGCAAGGTCAGCCTTGCAGCAGTGAGGAATTAAAAAAAAACTAAAGAAAACCATGAAAAATGCAGCCGTTACTTCTCATAAGAAGACATTCTGTCTGCACTGCCTTTCCCCACACCTACGCAAGCAGCAGCGTGTTGGAACACGACCATGGCACCCTCCTGAGCAAAGATTATTAATATAAGAAAAAAATAAAAACCAAACCACCCCCCACATGCAGCCTAGATAGGGATCTGCTGTCACTTTCAATCAAAACACTCATCAGCATCCTATTTTCCCCCAAACTGTCACCAGTGCTGCAGTGTGGTGTCCGCCCCCTCTCCACCCCCCCGTTTGCAGCAGGGAGGTGAAGGGTGTCAGTCCAGGTTCCCATTACTCTTCTACAATCAAAGCTCTTTTAATTATTAGCCTTCATGTTGCCTCGAAAGCCACAACAAAACAACACCTGTAAAGTTGCAAAACTGAGCACTAAGGAAGAAGAAAGTGCCAAAATTTGGCACCTCTTCACTTAAAGTTGGCTGCAAGATGACACAACAAGCAAAGTCCCAGCAGCCCAGGGCTCCGGCTCCCCTTCCTGGCCTCATTTGAATTGCACAAGGTTCATGAAAAGACTCCCTTAAATTCACACTCCTAAGATATTGGGGGGTTGAGGTGGCTCTGGTGCCCTTCAGAGACACTTCCTTCATTCCTAAATACACCTGTGAAATAGCTGGAATGGCTTGCTGCTTCCTTCAGTGAGAGGAGCTGGGATGAAACCCATCTCTGGTGGCCAGCACAGGAGAGGTGGATCCCTGCCCAGCCCTGCTGGTCAGGCCTGGTGTGGTCTAGATAACTCAAAAAATAAAGGGGAGAAAAAGGTCACTGATTCTGATTAAAAAGCAGCTGAAGAAAACCAAAAGAGAGCCCAAGCTGGAAACATCCATCAAAGGGGTGTCCTAGAGCAAAGAAATACACTGCACACAGGATCTAGCTCAAGAAAATTGCAAAGAAAAGAACTTTTCCTGGATTTTTCCTTGCTCTGAAGAAGCCCGTCTCAACATGTGCGAAAGCCACTAGACAATCAGTCTGGATTAGCGAGACATCTGATTAAAATGAGTGCCAAGAACAATGGTTGCTGATGATGAGCAAGATTGGATTTAGGTCACATTAAAACACTGTGAATAAATCATCCCACTAAAGACCAATTACACCAGATCCTTTGATTGACGAATGGGAAGGGAAAAAAAAATCTTCTGATGCAGTTCTGATGATTTCTAGGCTGCCCTTTAACCATTTATACCCAGAACTAAGCACAACACTTTTCCAACAAAAGGCTGTGAGCAACTTCCTTGCTTCGCGAGGCTTTTGAAAGTGATGTGGGATGGAGCAGAATCAGGCTCAAATGCACTTTTTTCCCAATTTAACATAAAGCAGGTGAGACTGTGGCTGTGGCTGTCTGTAACCTGGTGGAATAAGGACCAGAGTCTCTCGTTGTGCAGGGGAGATCAGGTGTTCTCTGATTTTTATTTTTTGCACTAGCAAAGCCAGGGTCTAATCTTAAATCGTCCCTTAAAATAAAGAATAAATACAGGGATCTTCATGCTGGGAAATACACATTCATCCTGGCTTATTGTGCTAGATGTATGCTTCCCATAGCCAACACCTTTATCCATCTCATACATCAAGTGTTATTTTATTTGCCACCAGTTTGTTGCTTGATCTGTGTTCACTGAGCTCTGAAATTATTATATTAAGAAATAATCTCTCTGTTGTCTGTCTTGAAGATACAAAGAGCAATGCAGGAACAGAATGAAATTCTCCCTCTTGATGGTTTGCTGAGTTGGATGCAAAGCTCAGCCTGACCAAGCCCAAGCGCATTGCAGAGACTTCTCCTGCAAATGGTTCATCCCACACTTAACCAAATGCCCACCCTCTACAGCCTCTCCCTCACCACTCAGAGCCGCAGCACCCCAAATCTCCTGTTAATTCTTGCACCTTTGAGGTTGTTGGTGGCTGGGCATTGGTATCTCATTTTAATGATCCTCCAGGCTGATGCAGAAAGGTTCCTATTCTGCAATAAATATGCCTGAACTGCCCCCAAGGTGAAGGAGAAAAGATTAGTTACTAATCTTTTCTGATAGAGAAGACCAAGTTAACAAGCTTATTGATTTTGGTAAATAAAGCTCTTTACACCCCTGCTTTGTTTATATAAACACAAACATATATTCAGATAAAGTGCATATCTCAGCCCTGTGCGCCGTGACTCAGTCACATCCCTGAAGCACCAAGCCACCCTTGGAAGTTCTTGAATGTGAATCCCTTGCTCCCACCAAAAATATTGCTGGAAAATGTCATACCTTTGCTAAATGCCTGTGAAGCACTTATTGGTTCTTATTTCATTCCCAGCAAAAAAAAAAAAAATCAACCCAGGAGCAGCTGAGCAGAGCTCAGAGGCAGCTTGCTCTAACCTGCCTCGCCGTGGGGGACGTGCTTGCTAGGAATCAATGGCATAATCCATTTTGTTCTGTCTTGCAGTACACTCTTACATTTAATCCGCAAGGGCACTGTCGTTTTGGTGCCAAATTAGCGCTGGCACGGAATATGAGCATCACCTGCGCCTGGGAAATCACCTTTTCAAATTCCTAACTGTATTGCGTCTGGCATCTTTTGCAATACAGAGGTTGCGCAGAGTTTAGTTACAGCTCTGACATCGGCGCCAAAGCACCATGGAGATTTGGTTCACAGCCTGACATAACCCAGAAAATGACCTCCCTTCCTATAAAGATATGAATTACGGTAGATTTTTAAGTATATATTACTAGCCACCATAATGCAAGAATACGTATGATTAATCACATGATGGGTACCTACATATTCCTATGTTTGTATGACAGCCCCAGTACAGCCTGAAGAGCCTGACAAGATTCACATCCTGACACAAACATTTTCTTGATTAACAATACTCTTTCTTATCCACATAATCACTCAATCACTGATTTCAGTTTCATAAACTGGTGACAAGATAAGTTTGGGAAGAAGTCAGCATTTTAAAAAGTAAAGACAAGGTAAAGATAAGTGAAAGAGAAATCAATAAAAAGATTAAGACATTTCTATGAGTCACCTAAATGAGACAGCTGCCAAGGAAGAAAAAAGTATTTGTCATTATAATATAAGAAAAAGGGTAGATGATTTCGTGAAGTATTTTTTATTCTTTTTCCAGTTTCTGCCTACCTGAAATTCTCTGAACACTGAACTCACTGGAGGAGTCCAGACATTAAAGCCCCTCTCCCAACAGACACATTAGGAAACCAGCAGGGCTTCCAGCAAAACCAGACTCAACTTTCCTGCTCGTTCGAGAGCAACCGTCAAGCATAAACTAACACAAATATTTAAAAATCTTTCAAGGTTTCTTTATACATTGCAAAGAAATCACAGCATGACAGAATTTGCTTTCTAAAAGACATCCTTTGAAGGTCACCTTAAAAAATCCCAGGAGAATGTGAAGCATGGAGTAAAGACCAAAACGCCTTAAAAGGAACTTTCCCGGCCATCAATTCAGCCCTTGCTATTGCTGGCAGCCACATAATGAAACCTATTCATAAAGCTCCATTTTAAACTACGTGGGCTCCTTGCCGCCACCGCTCCTGCTGGAACCTGTTCCAGGACCTCGCTCCTACGAGCTTCGAGACCTTCTTATTTCCAGACCTGGTTTATTGATGGCCATTTTGTAACTATTTGATCCCGGGCCAGCCTGGTCCCTTGGTTTCCCTCCCTGCACGCCCCATCCCGTCCCCACACCATGCAGGGGGAGAGCCATCACGTCTGCTCCTCTGGGCAGAGCAGGGCGGGATCTGGGGAGCGCTTGCTGCAGAAAGTCCCCCCATGGCCCCTCTGCAGTCGATGGAGCAAAAAGGGGCTTTTTTAGAGCAAGGTTTGGAGCAGCCGCCTTGTCTTCTTGCTCCGAATCACCTGCTGAAGGAGTCTTTCTCTTTTCATCAATGGGGCAGACTTCAAAGAAATTCAGTTGCCTGAGCTGAAGTAGCCAGGAGAAGAGGAGACTGAGGGGGATCTCATTAATTTTATCCATATCTAAAGGGTGGGTTTAGGAGGATGGGACCAGACTCTGCTTGGTTGTGCCCAGTGACAGGACAAGGGGCAATGGTCACAAACTGGAACACAGGAGGTTCAACCTCAACATGAGGAAAAACTTCTTTACTGTGAGGGTCCAGAGCATGGCCCAGGCTGCCCAGAGAGGTTGTGGAGTCTCCTTCTCTGCAGACACCCAAAGCCCTGGCCGTGTTCCTGGGTGACTGCTCTGGTGACCCTGCTCTGGCAGGGGTTGCACTGGGTGATCTCCAGAGGGCCCTGACAACCCCAGCCATGCTGGGATTCTGTGAATAGCTGTCCCCCCTCTGCTTTCGGGTGTCTCCTAAACCAATAATCCCAGACCCAGCCTGAGTTCCCCATTCACACAACTTCCAAAAGGAGCAGCGAATACCCCACATGTTGGATCAGTCCTAAAAAGCCATGAATCAGCCTTGACATCAGGAAGGGAAACATTTTCTCTGCTAGGCAAGCTCCAGGTTACATCAGCCCTCACACTGCAACGCTGCACCTTTCTGTCCCCAAAGGAGAGGAGGTCTCCAGAGACAACAGAGGAAGCTGTCACACAGGGAACTGGTGAGGAGACAAGACCATGTAGGTTTTACCTGGATACATCTCTCTACCCAGGTCCTACATCGGATGAAGGTGTACAGCCAGAGAGAACAGAATTCATCTCCTCCAGCTACATCACAGCAAAATCTACATTTTACTGCTCTCCCGTAGGGTTTTGCAGTGAGGCAGCACAGGAGCTGATGGGCTACACGACATCTCCACTGCACTGGGCTGAGCAGCGTTGTCAAAATCTCCCAGAGCAGGAAATAATTGAAGCGGAGACAAAGATCTTCAGGAAATTGTAGCGGCTTCAATAGCAGTTCTAGTGTAAACAAAACTGAATTAATTGTATGTAAGAAAATGTTGTATTTGATTTTTTTAAAATGGATTCTTTTTGCCCCAGGATCATTTTAGTTGTGTGTGTTTTTTCTTATGTTTCCAGTATTTAATGACATTACTTAGGTGACAGTACATAAAATGACATGCCACTCCATGTTAGCGGTGACAGGAAGAACATGACGTGTTAGCTGCTACTCCTGCCATGCCACAGCGTGACAGAGCGTGTCATACTGCAAATGCAGGGACTGATACTGTTTGTACTTTTATTTTGACCGTTTCCCACTTTCTGAACAATTAAGCGGGTTTGTACTTGCTACTAATTGAGAGAAAAACTTCTAAGGAGTCGCCTGTTTGTTCTGTAATGAAAATTTGACACTTCAAGCAAGAAGAGAAGACAAGTACTTAGCGCACTAATTAGAGCAGAAACTATTTTCAATATAGGAGGAAGGCGACTCCAGTCTAACACTGAACAACACCACAGCTCCTACTCCCATACAACATCCTCACCTCCATTTAAAGATCTCAAAGCCCTCTGCAAACACTAATAAGTTAAAATTGGTTTTTCTTCTATCTTCATTTCAAAGGTAGATGTGAAAGGAGGGAGGAGAAGGAAGAGGACTAAAAGACTGCAGCTGTGAAAGAGCTAAAATGTTTTACCAAGCATCACGTACATCCCTGAGCAAAACAGGACCAACAGCTTCTGCTATCTAAACCCCACTGCTGAATTCAGCAGAAGATGGGCTATGGCAACAAAGACAAGGAATTGGTGAAAAATACAATATATTGTCCAGAGCCCAGTGCAGTCTACCCCGACCTTCCCCATTTAATGACCCCTGACGTTCAAAAAAGAACAGCTTTCACAAGTGCTCCAAATATTCTTTTCCTTCGGTCATTGCAACTGCTCCCTAAAATGCATGTTTATGCCACTTCTGGCCACAGATTTAGCCTGCTAAGGAGTGGTGACATTACTGTTTACTGAAGAAAATCACTGTTGCTATTTTTGCAGCTCCCAGCCAGTATTTTAGGTGTCACAGTATTTTCTTCTGTGTGTGCAGGGCAATCCTTTAGCACTTTGTGTGGCTGCAATTGTTTTATGTGTAGATCTGAGACCAACACTCTCCCAGGAATGCTCAGAAATGGTGAAAAAGCTGCTAATAATAAGAATTTCTCCTGCATTGCTGTGTCAAGAGCTTGTGGCTTTCCAGGCAGGAAATTACAAACTTCTCTTGAAACCCTGCATCTTCAGAAGGTTCTCGCTGACCACAACACACAATAAAGCCACAAGTGGGAAATCCCTGATTGCCATGGATACAGCACTGGGGCTGTGAAGGGCTTTGAGATAAAACAGGACAGCAAGAGCAAGCACTTGCATGGTCAGAGAAGCAGACATGGCCCCTGTTTCCCCTGCCATGAATTACCCCGATATTGGGAATGGAGCCTCGATCCTTCCTCTCAGCAAACCCTGCAGTGTCCTGTGGATGCTGCTGTGAAAGCTGCAGCTCTGATCCACAGCTCTTTCCTCACTTTCCACTCCTTGGCTTTCAGGTCCCAAATTCTTCACATCAAAGTCCAATTGTCTACCCTGAAACTTGGAATCATAGGATTTGTTGGGTTGGAAGGGACCTTTACAGCTCAGCCAGTCCAACCCTGCAGTCAGCAGGGACATTGGTACCAGATCAGGTTGCTCAGAGCCCATCAAGCCTGGCCTTGAATATCTCCAGGGATGGGGCCTGCACCACCTCTCTGGGCAACCTGTGCCAGTGATCGACCACCTTATAGTGAAGAACTTCTCTCTAATGTCTAATCTAAATCTTCCCTGCTCTGGTTTAAAACCATTGCCTATCGCTACACGCCCTTGTAAACTTCTAGAAGACCACCACAGATTCATCCCAACCCAAGCTTGAGAAGCAGGAGGGTACAAGGTGCTGCCCAGTGTGGTTCCATAAGCAACCTTCAGGTCATCATCCTCCACATTTCAGC
>NW_010199957.1:69680-92080 GCF_000695765.1 Mesitornis unicolor
TTCTGTAGCACTCAAGGCCTTGGGTGATTGAAGAAATTATATTGGCATCATAAACATATTGCAACCCTCCTTCAGCCCTCTAGTTTACACCATTATAACTACACAAGCAGTCGCAATCACTGCCAGGCTGGAGGGCTGAGCCTGTCTCCAGCAGGAGGTCCCCAGAGCACTGACACCAAGCCTCTGCTCCCCCTTCCTTGTCCTTCTCTAAAAAACTTCACGGCTCATCTCCACCCAGGCCATGGCTCTGATCCATCACCGTGTTACTCAAGTTTTACACACAGTAATGCTCCAGACTGGAGCCACAAACCACACCACATTATCTCTGCCTTGTCTACCCATGGCTGCACACTGGGAATCCCTGGTTCGTGCCCTTTCACCATCAAGGATTTCATGAGGACACCCGAAATGCTCAATATGAAGGAATTTGCTCCCAACAGCATCCAATCCTCATCAGGTCCTCATGATGTCCAAAGACTTGGAGGTAAAGGCAGGTGTAAGCACAGGGCGGGGTGGCTGGATCTGAGAAGAGACAAGGTGCTCTTTGTCATTCCAGAAAACAGCCTGATTTCCCCAGGTCTGAACTCTGCAGAGAGGGATCAAAGTGCTTCACTCTCAGAAGGGCATCAAGCAGTAGAAACGTGAGAGCTGAAAAAGCCTGGAGCTCATCTAAGTACCAAAGCCTGAGAGAGTTCTCCCTCTACATTGATTTCCTTTTATCTTTTCCCATAAATCAGTCTATTCAACTCTTATGTCCTTTTCTGTAGCTTTTCTCTTAACACACTCCAATCCATCAACCTCTCTGCAATGCCAAATGCCCACAGATGAACGTCCTGTGCCACTCTGAGCTCAACACAGCTGTTGAAGAAAAGGACTAAATTCCCCAGCAGATTTTGAGTTGGGTGACATTTCTGAACACTTGATACTGGAAAATCTCCAGTTCAGCCCGCACCTACTCTGGGACTAAAACAAAGCCGAAGGGAACACTTCAGGATACAACAGGAAGATAAGACTCGACACACCAGGATCTGCTCCATAAATCCAGACATCACCAATATAACTTTAAAACACTCCTTCACCCTGAATAATGCAATAGATGTAAATAAGGCCTGATGTGTTGATATATCAACATTTTATATAGGCATCTCATCTACATATTCGCAGTCATGACAGATTTTCAGATTGATGCTGATACCCAGTATAGTTTTATGATATCTATTAAATGTATTACCCTCTCCATCAGAAAGCTATGTGTGACAGTGTATTCTCTCCTGAACCAATACGAGTAGGTTTGGGAGTGGGAGAAGTCATTTAGAAAGAGTGCTCTAAATGCCAAGTCTGTCATCTATGTTATTAATATGTCATGAGTGGACTCTAGGTGATGCTTGCTGTGCGATGAACATTATGAATGGAACAAGCTGCATGTACAATTAATATTCCTCTTGATATATCATTTGTAAGTGTTTTAGAGAGGTTGTAAACAGGAAAAACTTGCTTAGAGATGAAGGGAAGGGAAGGGAAGGGAAGGGAAGGGAAGGGAAGGGACTAAATCCCGACACCTGATGATGTCCCACCACTTGGAGCTGGGGCTTAGCACGAGGCAGGCAAGGTGGACTGAGCTGTTCATTCCCTGGCTGCTGTCCTTTTAGGAAGCTCAGTGGCTGTCTTAGAAAACAGGCAATGATCCCAAGGAGCTCATGAAAACATCCAGTAAATTCCCATCCTCCTGATGCCACTGTTGAACCCCACTTCCAGGCACAGTTCAAGGTGAACAATTTTCAAAGCCAGATCTGTGGAGGTTGATCTTCCCTGGAGGAAATGATGGAAACTGGCAGGCAAAAAGAGAGGTGTGAGAACAGATGATGACTTAGATAATTAGCCTGCTAATCACCCCCCTGGAGTGACGGAAGTGTGAAACCATCAGTCTGCATGTCTTGGGAAAGGAGGGAGACTTCCCAGGTAGCATTTCTGAGATAGAACCCGAGTTCAGCTGCCCCTACACAACCTGTGGTCTCCTTCCAGGGTCAGTGTGGGACTGCGTCACTCCAAGTCCCTAAACTCATTCCCATCCCAGTGTTTCACAGATGACACAAAGAGCTGGTAGCGAGCTGCGTCCACCCACTTCAGTAGTCTGCATCCAGTGCATTTCTTAACGCAATACAAAATGAGGTTGACAAAATGAGGTGCAGCAGCTGGAGACATTGGGTAATGACTGTGATTCTTCATGGAGGAAGCCTGTCTACCCCTCAGCAGGTTTTGGGGCTGTTGGTAAGGAATGCAGTGATTCATCCATGACAGCAGCGTGACCCTCTCTTGAACAGGAGGGATAAAGAAATAACTTGGTGAAACAAAGTTATTTGTTGGGAAGAATCAGAATCTGAGGTAAATGAAGCAAAGTCAGTTCATCTTCCCGAGGCAAAAATATCATCCAGAGTCATGGTGACCCAGGATCCTCAGGTCTCCTGCTTTGGGACCCGTTCTGCTCAGACACCAGGCACCACACTCAGTTAATGAGAGAGGTCTGATAACCAAGCAGAGCAAACAAGCTGGTTCATCAGCTGCAGAGAAGGAAGTGGACAGACTCAGCATCCCTGCGAGGACAGCCAGCGTTGTTCCAGAGGAGACCATTGCACTTTGTGCTGCTGGCTATGTTTGCTTTTTGATTTCCTAAGAAAATAGCAGGGTGCCTGAAGTGCAGTACCAGGCCAGCCTGCTGCTTCCTACAAATGAGGAGTGAAAAAAGGTGAGCTGTGCTGGCTTCACATCTCCTCTCCTGAAGCCAGGCAGGAGCAGACAGAGAGGAAATGGCCAGCAGGGTCCTCTCCATTCACTCACACCTCCCGGGCACAGGACTGTGCACACACAGCAAGGGGAAGGGCTGCAGGGAGATCGAGTTGGAAACTCCTCAGCACCCATTTTGGCCTCATTACTACAGGTTTTGCAGGCATCCTTGGGCTCCCCGTGGCTCTATATGGGTAATGAGGGGATGACAATACTGGCTGGCTACTTTAGACATGTGCCCATCATCAGCAACTCCTGGAGGGACCAATCTGCTGTGGGGACAGAGCTCTGCTGGCCGTGGGCTAGACAGGGATTTCTGGCATGGTGTTGGATCAGAAGAGTCATCCAGATCTTTTTTCTGAGCTTGCTTTCAAAGAATGGGGGTTAGATGATGTTATCTTCCTGTATATAGCCTGGCAACTCCTAAAACCCTGGTCAGGACAACTCAATTGTACTTTGAAACATCCTGAAAGTAATGGAAAAAGTGTTCATTAGAGCAAACCAGATAACTTTTAAAATCACACCTCTGATCCTAGTTTAGAGAAAACCTAGAAAAGTGCGTGTCAGGATGAATGGAGACTGCAAAAAGATTGGGGTGAGGATGGAAAAGGCTGGATCCCACTGGGGGAAACTTGAAGGGCTGTTTTGGTCTGTCCCCTGGCAATAGGTGCTGTTTAAAAATAGAACAGCAAGTCAACACAGACTAAATAAAAGATGAAAGGCAGCCAGTGAATACAAAAGGCAGCCACAAAGCACGCAGGTAACAATACCGTAATGAGCACGGTGCCTGCTATATGCAAGCAGCAATTCCAGGACACGAATGGCCTCATCTCCGCCTCATTTCCCCAGAGAGGTACATCTGAAAGCTGATAGCATCTGTGCCGTGCCTGCCCTCTGGACAAATTGAGGACTGTAGTCTCCACAGTTAACAGCCTGGCATCTCCCCCCAGAATAAATTCACACCAAATGCAACATGAAAAACCAGCATGCAGCACTTGTGCTTTGTATGAGTGACAAAACCGCTCCTGACAGCCTGACTTTAGGCGGCCTGCATGTTTTTCAAGCAGGGATCCCAGAGGACTTCTGTCTTGATAGGACCTTCCACATGCCTTTAAGACAGGCTTGGATCAAAGAGGGCTATGGAGCATCAGAGAATGAGATGAGCCCCGGTGCTTGGTGTGAGTAGTGAGCTCTTCAGTGACCTGGAGCAGACTGCTGTGAAGGAGGACCATGCTTGTCTTCATCATGCCTGGGATAGTCTGGCCCTGCATAGTGTCCTGAAGACCACACAAATTAAGATTGCTCAACCTTGAGGAGGAGAATTCAAGCCCAGGTCAAGTTTTTAGAGCCAAAGGACTTAGGACAGTTGTGTCCCTCCTGCCTGCCCTGGAGGAGCTCAGGTTTGAGCAGGTATTTCTCTTTTTGTGTGGGTTTCCCATTGGGACAGCTAGTCCTTCTGCCTGCAGCTAGCCTGAAAATCAGTGCCTAGGCAGTGTGTGCCACTGAGATGAATGGATTGCCTGGGAAGCCCTATGATAGCATAAGTCATGGTCATGGTGAATTTATAAAGGCTATACAAATTCTCAGTCACAGATACCAAGGAAAATGCCCAGACATAGGAAGCAGAGGGAGAAAGGACCATACAGCCAGTGTCCATCACCAGTTATCACAGAAAAGCTGGCAAATCCAGAGGCTTCAAAGCATGTCTGTTTTGCATATCACCAGACTGTAGAGCTTGACACTCAGAGCTCAAATAGGTTGGTAGAAAAATACTGAAAGCCATACATAGAAAGTGTCACAGAGAGACCAGCAGTGTCTCTCATGTGTGCCCTCACCAGAAACATTGTGGATACACTGGGAACTGTCATGAACAATGGGGTTTTTTGAGAGAAACACACACCAGAACATAAAGAGAAGAAAAAGGGCAGACAAGGACCCACAGAAGACCAAAAGCTCCTCTGCTCTTTCAGTCCTCTCCAAGAAACAGCTTTGGGATCCTGCAGCGAGAGCCGTCGCTGCCCAAGGTGCTCAGAGGCACATCACCAGCACCGTGCTCCGATGCGAGATGGGACCAGATAAGAGGAATTCACACCACCAGCCCTTTCACTGAACCATGTGTCAGGGGTCCTACAGAGTATTATCCAACCTGATGCTTCTCACCTGCTTGCTGAGCCAAGGTTCATTGTCGCACCAGGTAAAACACAGTACAGAATCTATGGACAAACAAAGCCAGAATTTCAGTTAGGTAAAGTAATGATGCTCCATTGACGTACACTAATGCTTCACTGATTCACACACACTGAAGATCTGCTCAGACAGTGGTGCTGGAGCTTTTATGGAGGGGAGTCCCTTATAAAACAAAAGTTGCAACACAATCACATGGAAGCAGGAGTCCCTGTTTTACCCTTCATCTGATAGTGCAGCTGACCACTCAACTTGAAAATTAACTCCATCTCAGCCAGGTCCAGTACAGTCTGAAAGCTGAGTGAACAGCTTGGAAAGCAGCATCTGCAGTGGTGGTGATGGGGAGAAAGCAGGACCCATAGCACAGGTACCGGCTGGCTCAGCTCTGGGGTGGCTGAGCACAAGAAGAGAGGAAGTCTGGCCATGATCTGATCTCTTTTCTGGACTCAACAGCGCAGGCACAAGCAGCTGATGGAGGCTGTATCCTGCGACGAAGCAGGGAGATGCGTTGGCCAAAACACAAATCCCTTTGTTCTGTGCAAGAAACGGGAGGGGGGAACAGTTTCACCATACTGCAAAGCCAGATGAGATGGAACTTACGGTCTGTGGGAAGTCAGATGAGATGGACTAACAGCCTGAGGGTTATGAATCTAGGAAGAGACAAAATGCAGACAAAACCTCCCCTTGATCTAAGCCACATTCCCGGCGAAGTGTAAGAGCCCTCACAGGTCTGGCTGGCTGCTATCCTCTCCTTCCATTATGGGGAGCCCTCTGGGAGCCATCTCTGAGGCACGACTCTCATTTATTCCTCTGTTTACAGGGCCTGGTCATTATTTACTGAAGCTTCTCAATGCCTCAACAGCATTTGAAACAAGTAGGAAGTACTGCATTTGTAAAGAGATAGTCAGGGATGACAGAGAAGAAAAGCCCCCCAGTAATTGCTGTTATCTATCACGTTGTCTTCTCTGCTGTGCTTACACCAGCTCTGCTGCTGTTGATGCGGGCTCTGGGCACTCCCTGGCTGGAGTGGGGTGGGTTGTACACTTCTGCCCTCCCCTAATTCATGCTTTGCAGCAACATATGTTATTTCTTTCAAAGACAGGCAAGGTGGAAGCAAAGCCCAGTTAATTCTGAAGAGGGACTTGGCAGGGAGATGGGCTGGAAGTGAGAGGATTGGGGCAGGAAGGACTCACTGCACAAACACGTGTGGGAATGTGCTCACACATGTACACACGTGCTTTCTTACAAAACCTGTGCTGTTCCTTGCCATAGTCCAGGCTCAGCAGCTCTTCATAAATCAAACCTGTTGCAAAACCCCGTCCAATGCTGGGAGGTTTTCAATCAGGTTTGATGAACATTGGAGCTATTATTTCAGGAGGGAGGTGGCTGTAGTAACTTATACAAACCGCTTCTTTGTGGTAACGCTAATGAGTCATGAAGCTTATACCGTTAATGACACCATTGCAAAACGCTCCCAGAAGGATGCAATTAAGAAAGGTTGATGATAATGGGCGTTAAGGAGATACTTTATCAGCTCTCTATTGGGTGGTAAAAAGCTGCTCAAGCAGGCAGGTACCTGGGTACAGCTGCAAGGATCCCACATGTTCTCTTCTTCCCCATCACCTCTTGCCCCAGTCTTCTCTGGTCTCTGGTATCTACGGGTGCCATCGTTAGTGCTTTCTGTACAGTAACTCTCATGCTACGCAAGTTTCTCTTTAGCAGCCAGAAGGTTCACCTTTTCCAGCACTGGAGCCCTTGAGTGTCAGACAGGCTCTTTCAGAGACACGAGCTGTTTCCACTGGCTCAGGACATGACATGTTCTTGTTCTCCTTGTCACCGATTCTGCTGCTGTTTCCTCACCTCGCACCATTCCAGTAAGACATCGCTCTTATTAAGGTAGCTGTGTGATTCATCTCAGCTCAATCCTGACCCTACTGAGCTGGTGGCTGCTTACACTGAGAAGAGCTCATCATCTTAAAGAGAGAGGAAAAGAAAGTCCATAAAGAGGGAGTAACTAAATCAAAACCACACAGACAACCAGCAGCAGACTCAAATCTCTAAGGCATATTTATCCACCTCAGTGATAGTTATTTTGGGCTCACTTCGTACTCTCAGGAATCTTCATGGCTTACTTCAAATGTGTTATACCAGAAGTCTGCTTTAGGTTAAGATGAAGTATTCTGGAGTCCACTATTTGTCTCTGCAGACCACATAAGGCACTTAGAGGTCCAGATTAGTTGAAGACATCCAGCCACGGTGAGATGGATCCCATCCCTGGTTTGTCAGGGTAAAGTCTTAATTCCTCTGTCTGTACAAACTGGACATTTCCGATAAGAACAATATATTCATTAAATTCATTAAACTGCAATCGCTGTCCATTGCCTTATGTCCATCTTTCAGTGTCTGCTTATCAGACAGAGTCCTTAAGCTGAGCAGTATTTCCCAACACCAGTGCAATATTCCATTTGATACAGGGGTTTCAGACTCTGTATCACAAAGACACACACTGGACAAAACATCTGAATCTTTCAGCATCAGAATAGGCTGTGGCTGAACACATGACCCATGTCTAAAGCAGCACAGGATCAGGGAGAACATAAATTATTATATTCACCACGCTATCCCTGCAGACATTTCCCATAAGAACAATATATTCGTTAAATTCATTAAACTGCAATCGCTATCCATTGCCTTATGTCCATCTTTCAGTGTCTTTGCTTATCAGACAGAGTCCTTAAGCTGAGCAGTATTTCCCAACACCAGTGTAATATTCCATTTGATACAGGGGTTTCAGACTCTGTATCACAAAGACACACACTGGACAAAACATCTGAATCTTTCAGCATCAGAATAGGCTGTGGCTGAACACATGACCCATGTCTAAAGCAGCACAGGATCAGGGAGAACATAAATTATTATATTCACCACGCTATCCCTGCAGCTGGTGACGAGGAAACCATCTGTGTTTATCTTCAGTTTGCCTTCAACTACGGCAAATGGCTTTTTCTTCATTTCTAATACAAACTGCAGCTTTCCAAAATGTTTTCTTTAAAGCAGCTATTAAGAATGAAAGGTAAAAGTTGCCACTTTGTGTCTAACATGGTTCGGTGTAACCAGCAGCTAAATTACAGCAGGCCAGACAAAAGGGCAATGAGTCTCTGCTAGTCTTGCAAACAATTGCTCAGGTGCACTAATGCATCTTCTTGAGCAATGGCTCCTCCAGTGAAATTCAGCTTGCTGAGGTGGTCCTTAATCAAAGAAGTAGCTATTACCTGTGACATGACCAGGAATTTGATGCTTTCCCTCATCATCAGCAGGGGAAGGAGAAATGCTTTACCAAAGTGGCTAAAAAAAATGCTATAAACCCAAAGAGCAAAGGCCTGTGAGAATAGCCCTGGAAAAGGGGAGATCTCCCCCTGAAGAAGTGCCTATCGGAAGAGGAGATATTCACGTAGAGCATTTTCCAGCAATTCCTTTTCAGGCAGCTCCCAGGCAGATCATTCTTAGCAGGGATGGCCCTTTACAGTCTTCCTTTTTTTAGTGCTGAAAAGAGCTGGGCAGCCCTTTAAGTGGTCATGGGTTGTCTGTGCAATGAACTGGCCACAGGTGCCTGTTCTCCTTCCATCCCTCCAGAAAGTTCACCTGGAGAAAGATGCTGTGCAGCACTCAGCTAACATGCAAATAGATTACATGAGGAAGGAGTCAGGCAGTGGCAGTATATATACGCCATATATATATGAACACACAAGATATATCTTCTCTAGGGTTGCTGCAACAGTAGTTGAAAGAATTTAGAGACACAAGTGGCAATAAGCTACAGTGGCTCCAACACCTGCATTTAATGGCCCAAAATAAAGCTGTTACTGTTTATGGGCACCAGCAATCAGGATGAATCTGCTCTTTACCAGCTCTTCCCTCAGCACTCAGAATATCCCTCGCCAGACCTCCTGTAGGCAGGCAGACACAGGGGACATGAGCGCCTGCCTTCCCCGCTGTTTCAGAACCAGTGACCTATATAGGAGCTGCAAGCAGTGGATGCCAGACAGAGCTGACGGGAGAGACGCCTCGGCTTGGCCGTGGACACACTCACACATGAAGGATTAATTTCTGCCTGGGTCATCAGCCCTCCTTGGCAGAGCTCACTGGTGCCTTGGTTTCGTGACATGGAGGAGTGCACCAGCGTGCGCCAGCGATGAGGCTGAGAGCTGGCGAGATGCTCTGGGATGGATGAGGGGGGGTCTGTCCCACACCTGCCACCACCAAGGCTGCGAGGATTTCAAATGCTGGAGAACAGCCTGCTCTGAAGAGGATGCAATCACACACAGATTGCTGACACCACAGTTAAGCGAATTGTGCCATTAGGAGATGAGTGGATCTTATCGGGAATTCCATATAAACCTTCCCCAGTCAAATCTCCCTGCTTTAGCACCCCACGCTCGGCTGCTTTTATGTCTGCTGAGCTGCTCCGATGGGTCCTGGCATGAGAGCAGAGTGGGATGTGCTCAAATCCTGACCCTCCCACAGCCGAGCATTACATCCCCGCACGCAACCTCTGCCAAACACATCCTTCTTGAAATAGCTCACTGACAAGGACAACGGCCCTAAGACGTCACTTTGGAAGGTGTTGGATCTTTGGAAACACTGCTAACAGCATCACCGCACTCCTGGGGGCTTCCCAGATGGTTCCAAAACCTCACTGTGCCCTCACTGAGCCATACAGATGCAATCACAACAGAAGGGCAAGAGCAATGCTGTGTCCAGAGCCATGCTGGACAGCAAGAGATGAACATAAATCTCTGGGTAGATCCACATCCCTCCGGTTTACCAGATGAGCTCCTGCTATTTGGCTATGTCCAGGTTCCCTGTCACTCTGCAGGAGGTCCCCCAGTCTGTCCATAGCCCACAGAAACACCCACCATGTCGCTTACAAAATCAGAGAGCTCCTGACAGATATAATAAAAGATATGGGGAAAAGAGAGAGACGGCGATAAATATAACTTAGCAAAAGGTGATGTTTCATAAGAGGCTCCAACCGCACATGACAGTGGGGGACCTGATAGAGATTGGGCTGCAATAGAAACATCACCTTTTGAACAAGATACTTTATCTGCTAAATCAGTTCCCTCTCTTGTCAAATTAAATCCATAGCCCATTTAATCAGGAAAGTCAAAGTCAGATCCAGTGTCTCGGGGGAAGTTTTGTTGGAAGCAGGTTCTGCCTCTGTGAGGAGAAACGTAATATATGTTTGAGACTGCATACTAATGCTAAAGGATTTGTCAGAAGGAAAAAAGTAAAAGAGGGAAGGAGGGAACAGTTCCGTTTCCCCACAGAAAATTATCTAGATTGGGGAAATATGAACCAATCCAGTTTCCAAATTTCTTTTCTAAGCAGAGAGAAGTAAACTTTGTAACTGATGTTTCTGAGCTAACATATGAGCTTTGAAAGGCACACCAAAATGACAATGAACTTAAAACAGGAGGGGAGCAGGCTAGGATGAGGGGTAATGTCCTGTGGTATCTATCTTGAGAAAAAGGTTTGAAAATTTGAGTCAATCCCTGAGAGAGGATGACTTCTTGCCTTGATGCTTTCCAGCAGCACACACTGGAAGGGCGCTGGTGGGGAAAGAGGAATGGCTCCCAGGTCCCACCTCTGCAATATGCCTTGAGCTCTTCTGTATGGATGAATCCTTTCACAGGGAGCATAAGTCCCCATATAATGAAAGCCAAACAATGCTAATGAGGAGGTATGGCACAGAGGGAAAACAAATAGGAAAATAAACCAGGACCGAAAAAAGATCTGACTCACCAGAAGGCAATACGCAGGGAAAGATGCTCTGCTGCCTAAAAATCAAACCAGCCCCTGGGAAGGAAGAAGCTGAACTTAAAGCAACCATTTTGGAGATAAAGACGACTCTAAAATTACTGTTGAACATTATCCAAAGAGGCAGATAATGCCTAGATTACATCTTCAAAGTTTTATCGCCTTAAGCTAAAGGAGAAAGAGAAGGGGGGTGCAGGCTCACAGGGAGAGAGATTTGGTTTCCTAGGACTGTCATGAACCACATTGACTTGGACTCCAATCTCCGTTATGTTTAATATGTAGATTGACTTAGGCTTTCTCAGTAAGTAATTGAAGAAAACAGCATCTAGGGGAAAAAAAAAGTCTTAAGTAATTTAAACTCACTGCAAGCAAAGGCAACAGAAGGTCAGTTTTTTAATGCAGGCAAAAAGTGATGACATGGTATCTGGAAGAAGGCCAGACCTGCATGGTGGAAGAGGATTTCCTGCTTGTGTTCCCACCCATGGCCACTTGCTGCTCTCCTTTCAGCGACATCTGCATGCGTGTGTGGGGATGCAAATGCCCACAGCTACAGCAGGCACCTACAAGAGGTCTGAGTCTCCAAAACTCCCTTCTGCTCCCCAGCCATAGCCGGGTGATGGAGGAGGTACCCCAGGCTAATGACAGCGTGTATGAGAGGAGGGCTCCCACCCTGCATGACAGAAGCAGCAAGGTAATGAACCAAAGAGGTGGATCCTCATTGCTACCACTTCCAGGAGAAAATCAAAATCTCTCCTTCATCCCCTTTGCCTGGGTTGTCTGCTTAGGGTCCAACCCAGAGAAGCATTTAGGCAAATGCATAACTCCCTTTGATCTCAAGGAGATTACACACATGGCCTGAAATTAAACATGCTTTAAATGCTTTCTGCACGGAACCTGAAGAATGTGTCTTGGAGAGGGAGACGACTCTCCCTGTATCTTTTTGGTGTCTTGCATCATGGTCCCCAAAACTAGACAGAAATTATTGGCAAGTAATAATTTTGAGGCTTTTCCCTGCTTTTTGTCGATCTGCAGTGTGGGGTTTATGCCCCATCATGTGCTGACAGCCAGCAGCCAATAGACTGGGGATCCAGCTTTGTGATGGTTTGCTTGTCACAGGAACACACCATTGCAGAGGCCACGATGTAACCATGCAATCAGAAACCAGATTAAATCAACAGGGATTGTGCAGTCAGGAGCAATTCCAGCAATTCCAGCTGTATATCCAAACCCCTGTCTGAGTGAGCTTGGAGCTGTGTCTGCATGAGCCCTGCACCTCAGGAGGAAAGCAGGAGACACAGCAGCTCTGGCACCAACATGGGCAGCTGGAAAACCAAAGCCACAGAAAACAACTCTTCAGGTCAGGTTTAGTCAAGGCTTCACATAAACCAAACCTCAAATTGTCCAGCCAGAAGCCAAATCTCATGAGACAGTGATTGCCTGAGATCAGCATCATCTTTTCAGCTACTTGGAACAGCAGCATCTACAATGTGCAGGACCATGCAGGGCCTGCAACATGCTGACCAAATCTGAAGTTGTTTTCCAAGGTGCAACAAAAGGTACCTTCCTGACCTCCAGATTAACTTCATTTGAGACACTGGGAACCTTCTGGTTTGAGGGTTTTTTAAAAACTGAAATACAGAAGATCAGCATGATGACCAGACCCATGCTATACTTGACTCCACAAAAGCTGAGCTGCTTTTCCTGAACTTTCCTACCAACTTTCAACCTGAAGTAAAAATGGAGCCTGGGACCTTTCAATCCAAAGATGAATCACTTGGCAAATGATAAACAATTGAAATCAGAGAAAACTATAAACGATTGAAATGATAAACAATTATAAAAATGATAAACAAAACCACAGGGCTTACCACAGAGCGCTGCAAAGGGAGGGTGCTACCACCACCCACCCAATATAAACTCTTCTTCTATAGATTTCTTTGTGATCAGTCATTGGTGCTAAGTAACCATATTTTAGTACTAAAAACACAATTTGTTCTAAATGCAGTGGCTACAGGGACGCCACATCCTATTCTTAACAACCCCAGGATGTAGTGACAGCAAGCCAAATCCTGTTCTCAATTACAGGAGTGTAAATTCCCAGTAACTCAGTACACAGCACGCTGTGAAGGGAGTTAGCAAATGCTCAGAGCTCTTGGAAATGACATTGCAAGGATTTGCATATGCAATGATAACCGAAAAATCTGTCAGTCAGAGCATGGGGACTGTGTATCATAGGCATTTCCCATCAGCTTGGCAGTGGTGAAACCACCAGGTGTCACTGCCCAGGCTTTGGGTGGCAGAGATTTGGCAAATGGACAGCACTCCTTTGCTTTTATGCTCACACACACAAGGAAATACACCATTTTATAGCAGCGTAAATCCAGGAGTGGGATTCAGAGCTCTCAGTGCTGTCCCTGCCATAGTCCCGCTGCCCAGGCTGGGACAGGTCCCTTCCTCTTTGCATCTGCAAGCGCTGAGTGCTGGCTGCTGCATCTGGGCTGCACGCTGCTGAGCCCCAGCATCAAAAGCCACCGACAGCAGCTGAGCAGAGCCCGGCTGCGCCTGAAAGACAAAGTCCTTGAGAAAACGTCGACCCTGTCACCAGCGGCAAGCACACCCCAGCCCCCGTACAGCGGCCACGCTGCCAGAGACTTCAAATGGAGACATCATCTCCCTTGCGTGACTCCTCCTTTCATGTGCCTGGATGCAGACGAAGCCCCTTGCCAGCAAGACAGACTCTGGGTGAGGACGCGCTGAGGGTTTCCCAGCTGCCACAGAGCTCCCATTGTGGAGGGAACACAATGGAGTCACCACAGAACACATGGCCAAGGAGAGGGGTGGAAGAGCAGCGCTTTGATCTGGAGGAGCTGAACATGGGGCTGGTTAACCCTTGGGGCTCAGCCTGGCACTGGTCTCTTCCCTCAATCCCTCTGCAAAAGGAGCCTCCAACTGATTGATCCCATATGGTGTGAAATATCCTGAGGAGAGCTGGGAACCTGGTGTCAGGATGTTTGAGGTCCTCTTCAAGCAGTGGGAGAGTTACCCATCCTCTTCACCAGGTCCCTTACGAGCTGCACCATTTCTCTGCTGCTTTCCCATCCCTCTCCCGAACACTTCAAAAGTTACACTTGAGAAAACTCCTAATCTCCCCGTATTTATCTTTACTCAAACACTCAGAGGCAAATCTGTACCTCTCTTGAGCCCTTTTCATTGCAACCTTCACCTCCTCACTGCTCAAACCTTTCTGTCCATCTGCTTCAGCACCCATCCATTTTACAACACCCCACAGAGGTCCATACCGCTCCAACTTCATGCCAAACATCCCATGATGTAAATGAGCCCATGGAGAAGGACTCCATGCTGGGGGAGGAGAAACACATGGTTTTAATGCTGTGATTTCCTCTTGTTGACCAGAGAAGGCTGCATGAGGGGGTATCTAGGAAGGAGCGAAGGTGTGGTAGGATCTCAGAGTCACGTGCATCCTCTCCCAATGCCAGCATCCTCCCTACAGGGTGCTTGCAGAGTGCATGTCATTAGTTAAATCAATAGAGTGTTTCTGGGGAAGGAAAATTGCACCTGGACTGTGGTTCATCTGTCACTCTGACTCCAATACGTATGAAAGCACAAAGTGACTGTGAGGACCTGGCAGCCAACCCCATTGGGACTACAGGAGCAGGCTCCAAAGCAAAGCCCTTTCCAAGGTTTGACATGCAAAAATGCAGCTTAGAGGCCTGATGTTCATAGATATTTATTCTCCAGGATCCTGGCCAGCACTGAGAGGAACTGCACATGGGTGACAGGGCTGAGCGTCAGGCCCCGAAGCCAAATGTCTGAGAAGATGCATCTCATTCTGAGCATCTTCACTGCAAGACTGTGCCAGAGTACACTTGTTACTGTGGGTTAAACCCAGGCTTCACCCAATGTAGCCAGGAGCCCATCACTGCCATCCAAGTGGGCAGAGTCTTTACCACTACAACTCCAGAGAAGCAGAGCAGACAGGAGTGTCTTGCGAGTTAGTTTATAAGACAAAGCAGGATCAGCCATGGCTCGCTTTATTGCTCTTGTTTTACAAGCATCTGTTGTTTTAGAAACATCTAAAATGAGCACAATTCGACACAAGGCATGCTACGCAAAGCATCCTCTGTCAAAGGCGGAAATCTCAGACACGTGTCTGAAGAAGACTTGAAAGCTTTTTGTTGTTGTGTTGCTGGTGGTAATTTTGTTTAAAAAAAATTAAAGGAAGAGACTCCTTTTTTCAAGATCTCCCCCAGATGTTTGTGGTTTGGGATTTTTTTTCTCAGTGCCTGGTTAGTCTCATGTATATTGAAACCTGCTCCTCTTATGCAGAACAAGGGGGCTCTGACAACGTTCAAAGGGATCTGGAGAGCAGTGGTTTATACAAAGCTTTGCTCTGCTTCCCAGCAAGAGAGGGAGGAGGGAGTGAAGAGGGGGTAGGAGCTGGAAGGGCGACTGTTTGCTCTTTAGTCTGTAGAAATAAAATGCAGTGAAACAGAGCTTTAAAGCAAGAAGTCTGACAGACATGTATGGGCATTTCTACAGCACAACATTCCCAAAGCCCTCAACAGCTTTTGGGGTGCAGGTAGGAGCCCGTGTCCCAGCATGGAAGAGTCAAGACCTCTATGTGTCCCCCAAGCTTTAACTGACTCCTGCCTCCTATCGCGGCACAGTTTGGCTGTCCCAGGTGTCACCTCTTTTCTGTAAACACTTATCACAGAGTTATACTTCTGCAAAAGGTGGAGAAGGTAAAGGCTTAGAACAACAGGGAGAAGAAGCCCAAGAAACTGCTGGGTGTCAGGATGAAGTATGGTGCATTTAGGAACAGTCATGTTCTTATGGCAGGAGTAAGAGCCTGGAAAGATGCAGATTTTAATGCTACCTCATCCAAAAAGGCATAATCTGGCATCATCTATCAGGCATCATCTAACAGATTGAACTGAACTCTTGGGTTTGCTGCCTCCTCGTAGGGACTGACTTCTCAGCACAGTTCTGCCAAGGCATGCACAACCACCCGGCAGCCTTTAAGTCTCCAGTTGGAGCTGGTCACTGTTTTCCACCCTGAAACACAGTTTGACCTGAAAGAGCATTTAATTGCAACATTTTCCACCAAGCTGGGAACTGTCAAATGGCAGATCAGAGCTGAACGCAAGCAGACACTGTGCAGTTGTGAGACAGGAAAAACAGCTAATTACCCCCAGATTATACAGATTGCAGGAGCTGGTGCTGAGTGGGCTGGGGAATCGAGTCCTCTTGGCTCAGAAGTGTCAGCTCAGACAACAGGAACGTTGCCACTGCCCTCCAATGTGTCCACCCACCTCGTCCCCTTCCTTCCAAAGGACTTCAGCATCTTGGGATGCTGAATCCAGGCAGCCAGGCTCAGAGGGGCTGGATGGCTCATAAACCTGGCAGTATCTCTGCAGGAGGAGATGCACAGTCTCTCAAAGGTAAATAAAGTCAGCCTCTGGGACAGCATCCTCCAGCAGTGAACATGAGAGGGTGGGGATGGAGAGAGGGAGAAGGAAAAGACTTCCCGTTTCCTGCATTCATCACTGCCAGACGTACTTGAAATGGATCCAGGCAGGATAGATGTCACTAACTAGGTACATTTTTCACCAGGCTAATGAGGAGATGTTTTAGATCTTAGCAAGGAGGCCTAAATAATTCAACAAACAAGGCTGGGGCAGGTGAGAGGGCCGAAGGGAGCTGAGATCACAGCTCTGAGAAAGGCCAGCAGTGTCTGAACCATCATATCAGCTGCAATGACAGCCCCACAGCACTTGACCATGTGGGTGTGAGCCCCACAGGTGCTGTTCATCAAGCAGTGCCCAGAGGCCCCATCCTGCTTTCAGGGGACTCATAGCAGATTTAGGCTGAAGGTGCAGATCTGCAATGCCCTTGGGGCACAGCACCAACTTCATGAACCACTTTCAGGGTCCTGGGGACCTGACTCTTACTCAAACCCTAGTCCTCACCTCTCTTCTTGCCTTCTTTAAATATATACATAGAAATTCCTAAACACCAAGAAAACGAGATGCTGATATTAGAGACCTCTGCTTTTTGCTGTCACTGTGATGCCCTGGGACAAGAAAAAAATTTAGAGACCTTCCTTGTGACCACTGATGCAAATAAATTCCTGTTTCCCTTCATCCCTCACTGAGCTGAGCTCCTAGGTCTCTCTTTTTGTGGTGCTGTCAGCTCGAAGAGCTCCACAGGTACGAGTTTATCTGCAGGGCGCTTTCCTCCTATAAGGATGTGCCCCAGCAGACCACCACATGGCTGGACCTGGCCCCCAAGTCTGGAGGAAGAGCCTCCTCCGCTGTATCCCTCTACGCTCATCTGGCTCTCAGGGCTGGATACCTGCCAGGGAGCAGCCAATTTAGCACCAAGTGTCTCCCGACTGATGTTTCCATCAAGACAGGGAACAACAAAGGCTTCGCTGATTTACCGAGGCTGGCTGGTTTAGCGCCTTGACAAGAATTACAAAAGGAATCTCATTACAATCTCCTCGGTTCTCATCAGCCTGGCATGGAGCCCGCTGGTGTGTGGTGTCAGTCAAAGCTGCGCTCGTGAAAACCCAAAGGGCACCGGCAGAGCTCTTAGAAATATGATTTTTTTTTTCCTTCTTGTCATAGCCGTGGCACTCATGTGAAACCAGGGGGGAGGCTGGAGGATCCAACCGGGGGATGCAGCCTTTTTGGAGGGAGTGGGACACAGAGCTAAATGTGCACCCCTGCCTGCCCTTCTCCAGGTGCTGGTGGGAAACTTCCAGTTCTTCCAGTTGCAGCCAGCATCTGGAGAAGGCTGTGATCTGGGATCGAATCCTGTGTTCAGTTTTGGGCCCCTCACTCCCAGAAGGACATTGAGGGGCTGGAGCGTGGCCAGAGAAGGGCAACGGAGCTGGGGAGGGGTCTGGAGCATCAGAATGATGGGGAGCAGCTGAGGGAGCTGGGGGGTTCAACTGGAGAAAAGAAGGTGACGGGAGATCTTATCCCCTCTGCAGCTCCTGAAAGGAGAGGGCAGTGAGGTGGATGTTGGTCTCTTCTTCCATGTAACCAGTGACAGGATGAGAGGAAATGGCCTCAAGTTGTGCCAAGGGAAGGGTTAGATTGGACATTAGGAAAAATTTATTCACTGCAAGAGTGGTCAGGCACTGTCAGGGTCTGCCCAGGGCAGTGGTGGAGTCCCCATCCCTGGAGGGGTTCAGGAAGTGCCTGGATGTGGCACTTGGGGACATGGTTTAATGGCCATGGTGGGGTTGGGTTGACGGTTGGACTGGACGATCTTGGAGGTCTTTTCCAACCTTAATGATTCTGTGATTCTGTCTGAGTTCTGCAGGATAACCATCTTTCTGCTGTAGGTGCAATTTCATAGGGCCAAGCAGAGGAATCCACATCCATGAACAGGCTAAAAATCCATTTCCATGCAGGGAATGGGGTTCTGACTCCATGTTACGAAGTCAGCTCCAGCTGGGGACCCACTGGGTGAAAGAGGGTTAGTGTGCACTATTGTCATGCCTGATTCAGGCTTTCCTCACAGCTCCTGGGAAGCATTGCGATACCACACGTTCACCAGCATAAACTGAAGATCTCAGGGATATTGTGGATTAAAATCTTAGCTAAAAGTCCAGGTTTGGCAGCAACGGAGAGGGGGTGGGACAGGGCACTTTAAATCCCTTTGTGGAGCCTGATTGTGCATGAAGGCTGTCATGGAAGTCTTCCAAACCGTGACAAACTCTGCATGGGTGTCCAACTGCAGAACTCTTCACCCAGCATCTTCTTCTATTATCTCCACTATGGGCAAGAGCAAACAGTGAGGTCCTTGATGTGCGCCCAAGTGATGCTTCTACTACATCTCCCTCCTCAACTGAATGGAGGCTTGGGTGGAAGTAATTCCATATTGATGGGAAGGGTTGGGTTTTGGCCCATTCAGGAAAATCTAATTGGCTTTTCACTTCTCCCAGCAGCCTTTGAATCTGCCAACTAATTTCCAGTGAATTTCATAGAGTGGGAAAAGTTTCAAACTTGTTACAGTTCTGCAAACCATGTGAAAATTGATGGCTGGGAGAGGAGATCCTGTCAATGTGTCACCGAATGGCTGCAAGATGAATTTATCCAGTTGTCAAGCACCAGCGAGTTTTAACCAGTTTAACCAGTTTTAACCAGTTAACTGGTTTTAACCAGTGAAAACATTTCTCTCCTTGACTCTGAAGTTGCTCTAATAATCTCATGTCAGGGCAAGAAACATGTTTTCTATTTGTTATTAAATCAAGTACTGCAACATCATGGAAATGGTATCTTTGATGTTAGACTGCACAAATGAGCTTTGGTGGAGAATGGAACAAGGAATGGTAGGAACAGTGGAAGAGGTTCCTAATGGGGACCACAGCACAGGAGATAGGCACACATCCCAGTGTCCACAGGCTCTGATGGGGATCAAGTCACAGAACACCCTCTGAGAACTTGGATGCTGTGAACAAGGTGCTGCAAGGATTTCTTCTCCTTTTACACATGTGGCTTGTCGAAACAGCAGTGTCTGGCTTGTTAATGTTTTTTACAACATTTGCACAGCGGTTGCTTTTCTAGTGGCCATTAAGACAATTCCACTTGGACGATTCCCCCTCACCTCCTATTTGCCATCCCGATAATCTGGCTCTGTGTGTTTTGAAAAACCAGTTGCATTTTTATGAGGGCTTAAATCTGGAGACATCCCCCCAGGGCTTCCTTTAAATGTTTTCATCATCTCCCCTTCCCCTACTTCGCAGCCTCCAGCATGGGGGAAATTTTTTCAAAAGCCATGCTAACTTGCTGAGACGTCATTATAAATCCACAGCAAATAGGTCTGAGATGTTCCTTGTGGGCTTTTTATTCAGTGAAATGAGTTCAGCTGCACAGCAGTCGCTTCACGAATACCCCGCAAAGCTTTGAGACTTGCCTCGAATCATGGGAGATCGCTTTGCTGCCTGCTCATTGGAGCTAGAGGAGGGATGGGAAGGTCTCTGGATTGTGCCTGCTCACAAAATGCTTTCTCACAAGTGTTGGATGGGTCCCTACACCAATCCTTCACAGGCTAAAAACATGGTCCGCAGAACTGGGACCCCTACTATATCTGCAGGGTCAACTTTTGGAAGACATTTGGCACTGCTTGCTTTACATCAACTTACTGCCTCAGTGAAAATGGATGAAAATCCCACCGTTCCTGGTGGAGCCAGCTGCCCACAGAAACATTCCAGGCAGATATGAATAGTGTTGATCACTGACCTAAGTACAAATTTCTCTGCCAGGACCTGCCTATGAGAGCAGGTGTTCCCTCTCCAGCCTTTGATGGACTCAACACGCTCTCCTACCACACACACCACTTCCAGCAATGACTTGCTCAAGCACTGGGAGCTCTGGAGCAGTGTGGGTTTATCTCCACTGAGCACTTCAGTGCTTGTAGGGAGCAAGACCAACAAAGAAGCCCAACCATCAGATGAAATGACTGATAGGAGTGAACAGATCCAAACCAAAACCCATGAGGGCTCATGTATCTGGCAGACTGGTTTCTGACCAACAGTGATGACCAGGAGCCCATAGAGGTACCAGCACAGAAGCACATAATTCCCTTTCCATCCCCATTGGCACCAGTAAGTGCCATCCCCGCTCCCATGGGTCCACCTTAGCCTGTGACCTTGAAAATGAGGTGCAGGGAAGGACCCGGAGCTGGGTGATGCTGGTGGACCAGTCCCTCTCTCTGTTATTTGCTCGTCTCTGGAGAGCACGACTGCCGTAAGGCAAACACTGGCTCCGCTCTGGAGATCATCTCGCTGTTAGCTAAGCATGAATAATATCTTTTGCATTTAGTCACACCTAATGCAGCCTGGAGGGGAGGCAGCTCTGAATGCTCCTTCAGATGCTTTTAGAGGTGGTTCCTCTCCATTCAATCAACTGCTGTTGTGTCAAATATCCTTGCCCCGAGAGATAGATGAACACAGTTGTTCAGCCTCTGATGAAGGTAGATGAAACCCTCGCTCATTTTCTGAGATTCAATCGTGCTAAAATCTATCAATTAACTAAAGACATTGGAGCTTGCTAATGTCAGGCTAATTAAGACATGCTTCAAGCACTTCCTATTAGTTATTCTTGTGGTTATTAGGTGTGGAAGAGATGTATATAAATAGACAGGAGCTCTCTGTAAAGCAGGAAAAATTGTTGCAAAATTAGGCTCTAGTGGGGTGTTCAAATGAAGTTTGAAGGATATTGTTACTTAGCAAAAGAGGGATTTAATCTAAATATTAGCCATATGACAGGAGCATTTTTAAACCTCTCAAGGGACTAAGGCCTTCTTATATTAGGCACTGTATGAACTGTAGCTGTCTAAAATGGAAGGGTTTTCCCCAAGAAGCAAGTAACCCAGAGGACCACTGAGCCCCTCAAACTCAGATACACTCTCAAAATGCCCCTGTCTCTTCTCAGCAAAAGGGACTGCATAAACCAGACATCTAACATTTCAATTGCCAACAGGAGTGGTCTTTGCCCTCATGAGCCTGTGAGGTTGTGTGACCTTGGTGTATTTAATGACAACACTGACTTTAGCCCAAGGGGACTGGAATCTTTGGCCTTGACTTTGCCAAGCCCTACAGCCCAGACCTCTCACCCCATCCAAAGTTTGGAGATGAGGCGTAGAGACATCTCAGCCATGCCCTCTGGGAGGGGGGAAATGAAGATTTGCTTTAAGTGTCTTTCAAGGAAGATAAATATGAGTTGGAGCTGGGGATACTGGGATTGGTCTCTGTCAAAAGCATTTTCCATGCATGCATTGAACTGGGTCTGGGACATGAGAGCTGGAAGACCAGAGCACCCATTGACTCTTCTCCCTGCTGGAAACAGGGTGCGTGATCCCACGAGCACCTATTATTGCATCTGTCTGTCCTGAGTATCTTATGAACGTGCTGGCAGAACTCAGCCATCTCAGCCGTGCCCTCTGGGAGGGGGGAAATGAAGATTTGTTTTAAGTGTCTTTCAAGGAAGATAAATTAAATATGAGTTGGAGCTGGGGATACTGGGATTGGTCTCTGTCAAAAGCATTTTCCATGCATGCATTGAACTGGGTCTGGGACATGAGAGCTGGAAGACCAGAGCACCCATTGACTCTTCTCCCTGCTGGAAACAGGGTGCGTGATCCCACGAGCACCTATTATTGCATCTGTCTGTCCTGAGTATCTTATGAACGTGCTGGCAGAACTCAGCCTCATTTGAGATAGGGTAAGAAGTCTCAGAGAAGTAATTTCTCTACTGGTTTAGTGGAAATAGGGCATAAGAAAATTCTGAGGGAAAAGCTGCCATACAGATTTAGCCTTTATTAGGCTCCTGACTATTCATGCATGAGAAAAAGGCTATAGAAGTCCCAGTCACAAGGCAATCTTCCCTTCTCTGGTTAGACCAGAGGATTGATCCATGAGATCTCCAGAAAAATTGAGGTCTTTATCCATTCTTCTACTGCTGGAAAACACAGCTGAAGTGCTCTGAGCTGCCTGGCAAGGCTGAAATTCTCAATCCAGTGGAGCAGAATGAAGCATCAGACCTGGAAAGATCCCCAGATATGACCTTTTCAATCGGAAG
>NW_010199957.1:92111-128921 GCF_000695765.1 Mesitornis unicolor
AGGCTACAGTGATCAAATGATCCAGCCCAGTCTCTTTGCTAAGTCTGCTTACAGTGATGGGTTTTTATGAGATGGCAGCAGTGCCCCGGGAAAACGGAGAACAGTGAGATCATCACCCAAGGGATCACCAGCCCCATGGGCTGGAGAAAGACTGTGCTCCCCCTTCCCATGCCCCAGACCTATTCAGCACCCTCAAAGAGCTGCTCTTTAATCAAGCATCTGAAATAGCAAATACAAGAGTCATCCAGGGAAGATGCCCCTAAAATCAAAAAAGGAACTTTTTATGGAAGCCTGAAACTAAAGAGAACTCACTCAGAGTCTCCTTCTGCACATTATTCCCTTCACTATCCAGCAAAAGCCTCAAGGGATCAACTCCCACTAAATTACCCTCTTCTTTTCCAGCCAGAAATGTACACGCATCACCTCCCACTAAATTACCCTCCTCTCTGACCAGCCTGAAACCTCAGCAGCTCACCTCCCCAGCACTTTCCTCTGCCAGCCACAGTTCATTCTTTCAGCTGAATTTTCATTCCCAGGTTCTTCCCCAGGTGAAAGATCTGGGGCTCCAGTAAGGAAAAAAGTCTGGAGGCTTCTAAAGACGCTCAAAGTGGCCTTGAGCAGCAGGATCCTACCAAAGTCATGCATGAGTCCCAGGCTTCGCTTTTGCTGCTCCTTAAAACTCCCTCAAATGTAGCACAAATCAGGAGTTTTCTCTCTTTTCTTGGAACTTTGGGGGATTATTTTTCTTTACTTCTTCAGCTTTGGGGGATTATTTCCTCCCGTTCTCACAGGCTGCAGAGGAGGAGAGGTGTAAAGCCTTGGTAGGCACCTGATAATGCATCCCAATGTCCACGCACTGAAAACCAGTGTGTAAATCAGTGTTATGAGATTCCTCTTACCTCTGTTCCTAACCTGCCTGGAAAGGAGCCTGGGGAAAGACCCCAGACCCTGCTCTTCCAGGCCTGGCAGGTCTTGCACCGTGACCCTACAGCTTGGCAAGTCCATCACCCATCTCTGTCCTGACCCCACCATGACCAGACCTCAGGCTATGAGTATGGGATAACATCACTTTCTGGCTACCAAAACTCAGTAGGATAATTTGCATTTTAGCAAATAAGAATTAATCCGATGTTATAAAAAACCACAGATCCGCTCAAATCTTCCCACTCTGGGCTCCACTGCAGTTGCATTTCTGCTCCGTCCTCTCCTCTGCTCCCCCAGGAAGGACCAAATCACGCACCAGCACAGTCAAGGGGCCCCGAGATGTGCAAATTATGGCAATGAGGAAGGAGAAGCATTAAACGTTTTTCTTTTTCCCCTAAATCTCTTTGAAAAGTATTTGATCTGGAAGCCTTCAGTACATTTACCATGGGAGATAATCTTTGCCGTTTTGGGGCTAGTGATAAAGAAAAATTGCCTGATATCAGCTGACCAGCTCATCCCAGCAGGAGATATCCTATCTTGGGCACATCAAGGCAGATTTCATTATTAAAGAAGCTGTTTGTTTGCCCTGATCTATGGAGGAAAAAAAATACAGGCAATTTCTTTTGTCCTCCACAAGCAGCAAATCAGTGTTTCTGCTCCGTCTTCATTACCTGCTCAGTAATTGTCACTGCTGAGTGCCTGCCGAGACATCCTGAAGGATGCTAAAAGCTTTCCCTTCCCTTTTCGCAGCACCATCTGCTTTTGTCTTCTCGAAGGCTGATGGAGGCAAGGAAGCATCCGCCACTTTTAAAGGGGCAGGGTGGTGTAAATGTAACTTCTGGCTTTATTTTTAATGCAATAAATGGTAAAAATCCAATGGGCTTTTGCCTTTCCATCCGTTGCCCTCACCATCTGCTGCAGGAGTTGATTTATTGGGAGCAACATCCTTTGGCTGAGAAGGTGAGGGCTCCCCTGGACACCTCGGCTCCCTGCCCTTCCCCTCGCCCAGAATTAGTGAAACAAGGTGAAATTTGAGGTGTTTCAGAGGTGCTTTGGAAGCAGCTGTTTGCTGACAATCTCTATTTTGCCCTTCATCTCAGGACAGGACACAGCTTCGACAGAGGCTGCAATAGCAGCTTTCCTACACAAATGCTGTAGAAATATGGAAATTCAAACTAGAAAGAATCATTAAAAGTCCTCAAAAAGCTAAATGGTGGAGATCCCACAGCAACCCTGGGTAATCCAGCTCCTGTTCCCCTCTCCCTCTCCCTAGGATGTTATTATTCTCTCTTGCTGTAATTTAAACTCACAACGTCTTGTCTTCTTCATCACAGACATCAAAAGTGAGATTTCGTTTTCACCACACAATTAATATTCAACAAATCCAACACTTTTTAACAGAAAGATCTACTTCATTGCCCTTCTTAATGTGAATATTTCAGAGTAATTTCTTAAAAATAATTGAAATTGTGTAGTTTGCCATTTTCCAAGATGACACAAGATTGCTTTCCCATTTTAAAATGACAAACAATTTTGGAATGGAAGCCACACCACTTTCCTTCAGACGCATTGTTGTAATTTGGGCTATTTCAGAATTCCTGAAGCAATATCTCCTGTTGCACCGGGTGGAGTTGTTTCTCTGTAGCAGTCACATGAGGACCCAAAATGGAGATGTTTAGTCTCATTCCAGGGCAGGGAAAGCATCTCACATCCTTTGTAGTTTCTCACTCCTCAACCGCGCTCTTCCCTTGACCTGGCTCTGGTTTTTGCTTCCCAGGTCCCTGTCAGAGGCAACTCCAGCCCTTGCTGCTTGGAGTTTTAGGAAGCTTGTAATTTCTAGTTTAAATTTATTTACACTATTTTATACCCACTTATTTCCTAATTATTGCCTTCGTGCTTCAATAGCTCTTCTCCCTCTCTAGTGTTAACCCTTTGGATGAAAAAGAAATAGAAGGAAAAGCTCCTGTTCAGCCTCTGCTTGCAGGATTAAACACAAGATTTTGTGGTGTCTCAGAAAAAAAGCACTTGGGGATCCTCAAATGTCCCAAGACCCTTTCTTGACCCCTCTTCTAGTTTCTTGCTGCTTTTGCAGAGATGCAAATTGCACACAGATTTTGGCTCATGCCTCTTGCTTGGTGGTTGGCCCAAGCTACTGCCAAGGTTCGGGGCAGGGAGGGATGCAAACCCCCACCCAAGGATGGACAAATTGTCCTTCAGAGGAGTCACTCTCCTCCCAGCCAGGGATGGGGCTTGGGCTGACGTAGCCTCTGTGGTGACTTTTAGAGGGGACAACCCATCCTTGACTGGGTGCATTATACAATGGGTTACAAATAAAGGCACACAAAACACCACAGCCTGGAAAGAAACCTTCTCCACCAATCAAAACCAATTCTACTGGTAATTTTAAACTTACTGCCTTGGCTATTAGTGCAGATGCATGCATCAAGGGATGAGTTTTCTGACTCCAGTACAAGGGGTATCCAGCTACAGCCTCACATCCCACCTCTCATCTGCAGCTCCTCAGTGCCTGGGCTCCCAGGGAAGCTACTGCTCTCTCAGCCTCCCAGATATTTGTGTTTATTTGAACTCTCAGTACAAAACGTTTCAATGGATTATTCAGTGCCTCCAGGAGCTCTTGGGGAGGCAGAAATACTGGAAAATTATTAATTAGGCTATTATTAATCTATTATCATTATTAACTGCTGACATTCTGCTTGGCACCAGGCTTGGCTCCAGCTGGTGGGACTGCAGTTGCAGATGGCCAGAGCCTGCCATGAGCAGATTATTTCGTTAGAGCCCTGCTCCACACTGTGCCCTGAGGTGAGCATGAGGAGGGAATGGGGAGGAAGCAGAGGGACTCTTCAGATACCCCAAGAAAAATAACAGCCCAGATTTCCATGTGTATTAAATTTCCTGCCCAAGAAGTGTACACAGTCTATAGTGTCTTACAGAAGAGGTGGTAGCAGCATAGAGACCAGTTTAAGGATGAGAGTAGTGTTTTTTCAGAGCAGAAGCAGAAAGCCAGGCGAGACAGGAGTGCTGTGGTCCAAAATCTTCTCAGTGGAGCAGGAGGACCCAGAGCACATGCTATGCACAGCATTATCCCACACCAGACAGGATCAGGGCTTTGTGTGCATGCTCACATTGATGTGCAGTGCTCTTTACCCAAACCATCCCCCAGCTCCTCATACCAACCCATGGGGAACTTTTAACAACGAATTTCAGAGACGGGCCTTCCCAGGGCACCAGTCTTCATACAAAACACACAGGCATGAAGTGCCTAAAATCCAGCCTGCTTTTAGAGCTTTTCCACAGATTTTAGCTGTTGAACTTAAAATTCATTGGGCTGTTAGAAAAAGAAATGCCCTGGGGTACAATAATACAGATTCAGACTGAAACCAGAGCCCCAGGCTGGGCACAAGACCTCAAGTTTCAGAGCAGGAATTAACTCCTCAGTGTTCGCAGCTGGGAAGAAGCTTTCAGCTCCAGTTCAGAGCTGCAGAAAGGACCATCTCCATCCCCAGCTGATGCTACTAGAGAAACTATTGTATTATAGAGATAGGAGAGAAAGCATTGCCTGTGCCTCAGTTTCCCTAGCATGGCGCTCGGACGAAGCCAAAGAAACAGTTCAGCCAAAAAGCCTAAAACTCAGAAACCCTCCTGGTCCAAGCACAGTGACTAGGATTTTAGGATCTTGCCAGAAATTAGCCCCCAGTCCCTCCTCTTCCTCACCCCCAGCAGCTCCTCCAGGGACCTGGTACCCTACAGGTATATGGGGAGCAGCCCTGGGTGCTTCTTATAGCCTCTGCTGTGACCCAGGTGTGGAGACTTGCCACAGCCTTGGCTGATGAAAGCCTTGTCATTATCCAATTGCCTTGAAATCACTTTTAACTCAGGCCAAATTAAGGCAAAATGCAAATGAGGGTGTTAATTCCCAGCATCCAAAAATAGACAACAGAGCTGGAGATGTTTGTAGAAAACATAGGTGAAGGAATAAAGAAAAAAACCTACACATTTCACACAGCCTCAGTAAGTTCAAATCAGAATGGTCTCCTTCTGCACCCTCTCCTGTGATGTAGGCTTTTCCAGACAAGGTGGTGGGAGACCCCCAGATTGCTTCTTTCACCAGCAGTGAGATGGTGGGGACATGTTTGTCCCCAGGGGATGCCACCCAGGGGGGTTCCAAGCAACCATCACCACCCCAGATGTGCAGGGAAGGGAACAGGTCCCCAGTTTGCCCACCTCTTGAAAGGCACGAAGTGCAAAGCCACAACATTGCCTGGGAGAGGCATCTTATGTTATGGGGAAAACACCCTGCAAAGTGTTATTGGAGTGATGCACAGCTGTGTGGATCACTTGGATGCAGAGACTGCCTCTCACGTTCCTTAAATGAGCTCCTGCCCTGGTATTTAAAGGGGAAGGTTGTATCAGGAATTGTGATTCACCTGGATGGTGTGTGGTGGTTGGGATCTAGCTCATAGTCTGCTCAAGTACTTCCAAATTTCTGTAGCTTTGGTTTTGATTTATTGTTTTTAAACAATGATTTCTGTGGTAGATGCAAGCAGATTCCCCTTGCCAGGTTAGTTTACTTAGACCAGACCTCCAGGACAGCTTCTCCAACCTATGCTATAAGAGAAGGATGATGGGTTTCTACCTCTGACGCAATCTTTTCCCCAAAATTCAATTTGTGGAAAACAAAAAGGCTTCCTGCACCTCAATGGGCAAAGTTCAGAGAGCAGCCCCGTGGCCACGCCAGTAAACACCCTCCGTGGTGGGAGGAGTGGGGCTACTCATGTTTTCCTCTGGAAGTCATTGATAGAGATGAAATCTGTTCTAAGTCTTATCAGAACCAGCTGCTCCAGTTCTCTGCTCTCATTGACTTACTGCTGATGAGAAAAAGCTACAAAATCTAATGGGAAAGGCAGAATCAGATTGGAATGTTTGGATTTTATCTAAATGGAATGCTTAAATTGATTTAGCCTTTATTATTATTATTGTTTTGTTACAGGCAGTAGCACAGGCTCCCTATTATTTTTAATTGGCTTTGTTCCTCATTAGATTGAACACAGATTGTCAACCAGCAGAGTTTCAAATTGAATGCAAATCCAGACACCAAATGTCCAGGCTCCAGCAGTTCTGGACAAATGCTCATTTTTCTGAACCTATCAAGAAAAATATCCCACCAGGGAATTCTCTGTCCTCTCAGATATAGGATACAAAGCAAACTGTCCTGGCCACCCATCACGGGTATGACTGCAACCTCAGGAAAAACAACGCCTGGCTCATAGAGGGAAGGAAATATGGGCTGGAAGTAGGTGAGGGACATGCACAGATCCCAAAGGAATGGTTATCGGCACAGATACCAATTGTCTTCAAGGAGGTAAATAATGGGAAATGTTTGACTGCTGTATTAGCTGACTATTAATATCAGCTGATGCTCAGGAAATACTGTCACGCAGAGCAGGAATAGACTGCTCTTTGCCTCAAATCCTGCACAATAGACCAAAAATACTCCTAGGCGGCAATCTGGAGCCACTGGTGTCCGCCGTGCCCAGATATCCATCGCTCCCATCAGGCAGCCCTGTCCTGCAGACCGAGACAAGGAGTTTTATCTGCCCATTATCTGCTGGGATTTTATTTTCATATATATATATATATTTTTTTTTTAGAGGACTTCCTGTCCCTGGAAAGCAGGAGAAAGAGTTCAGGAGCTACAAAAGCCAGGGGGAAACACAGGAGGAGAGGCAGGAGATAATCCTTGGTGACTCTGTGCTGAGGAGCAGCTCTGGATGAGGCAGCAGAGCCCATCACTGCCTTCAGCAAAGCTGCTGTGGGAGCAGTAAGTCAGCATCAGTCAGAGCAGTTGGTAAATACTGTTTATTTGGCTTGTGCATAAGAGCTCAGAAAGGATTTGTGACCCTCTGAGGATATAACAGAGGGTGGCTCTATCGTTGCTGAAATGCAGCCGGTGCTGAGGTCGTGCGATATGGAGTCTGGGACTGGGGGGTAAAGCCATGAAGACGTTTGGACCTGACCTCATTCTGCAATCCCTGAATGTTTAGGTGGATTTACAGTCTTGGCAAATCACAGCAGAGGTACATAGCCCTCACAGCCCTGCTTCCCTTCCAGTGCACCCAAATGGCTCATGTAGGAGGTCCCCATCCAGCATGCAACCCCCTCCCATTGCACCCAGACACCCTGGTGCATTTGGGCACCGCAGGGGACCTGCCCGGGGACTACCAGGACATTAATCCGTGGCATCCTGTGGTGCCAATGACCCTGGCACCTGGCTCCATCATGCCTTTGAGATGCTGCCTTTAGAGAAGCACATCTCCATGGCAGGACAAAAGCTAAACCCAGCTGAATGAAGAAGGGAGTTCATGCAGCTGGGCTGTGTTTCAAATGTGCTGATGCATCTCCCACGGCTGTAAAAGATGCCCCTTCTGTTGCATTGGCATTACCCCCATGAGAAAGCAAGCTGGCCTGCTGCCCTGGTGCGGTGTGCTCAGGACCTATTGTCAGGTTTGTGGCACATCAGAAAGCAAGAGGTGGGAGTTGGATGCCAAATGGTTCCTCCCTGAGCTGAAGAGTGGCCACATTCTTGCAGCAGACACACGGCAAGGTCATGGGCAAGGACGTACGGGACCTCTGCGAGGGTCACACTCATCTGCAGAGGCTGTGGTGGCCTGGGATGGAGCACAGGCATGGACACGGCACATGAGCTACACCATGGTGGTCTGCTGGGATTTTGCTGGCTCTGTACCGCAGAGATGCACAATGCCTTGATTTGCATCTCAATAAATGTTATCTCTCAAATTTTAGACATTAAACTGCTTTGAAGAAAATCTCTTGACCCCTGCTGTGTTCAACAAAGAAATAAGCAGGACAAATTGCCTTCTCAAGATTTCTGTGTTGGATGCTTGGATAGACCATGGTGAATTACCCTCTGGTGGTACTGACCTCTCCGGTGACCGTGGAGGTGTTGTGGTCTGGGTTGTTTTATGATACTTTTCCAATTTATTAAGATCACTTGGAATTCCAGCCCTGTTCTCTGATGTACTCGCTGTCCCTTCCAGCGAGGTATTGTCTGCAAATTTAATAATCATCAGTGTTATGCCATCATTCAACTGTTAATGAAAATATTGAATAAACTTGCCCCCGGGAGAGACCCTGTCTGGATGCCCACTCAATCCATCTGTCTGTTTTGACAGTGAACTGCTGATAACTGCTCCCCAGGTACCTTACAAACAGGTTTTACACCCATCCTACAATAAACTGCATATGGATGAGGGTCCCCTGTGAGGCAATGACAAAACCTCACTGCCCTGACCGTGTATGACACAGACAGGTCCTTGTCTGTGCACAGAACGAGGCTCCTGGTCACAAAAGGACAGCAGATTGATTTGACACGTCAGTTTTTGACGAGTCCATCAAAACTAATGTCCTTGTCGTCTTCAGGATGCTTGCAAGCAATGTGACTATTTCATCCAATATTTTTCTAGTTTTTAAAGTAAACTGGGAAGTTCAAAGCACCTTGGCTCTTTTCCCACCTTTTGGAGTCCTCATTTTGCCCCTAAAGTGGACATCTTTTGCAATACAGCTTTTTAGAGCAAAGGCACAATGGTCGCTTCAAGTGGTGTCTCTTGGAGACTTTGGGGACAGTTCACCCAGGACAGGGGTGACAATCTTGTTCCCCTCCATGCTCTTCTCAGCCCAGGATTGGTCTCAAGACCTCAAAATCTTTCCCAGCTGAGTCCCCATGAGGTGGTCAGCACTGGACGCTCAGCTGTGTCATGGCTGTGCTCGTGCAATTGCCTAAAAGCCCTTTGAACCGAGAGGGGGTTAGTGCCTTTGGCCTGTTAATTTGCCAGGTGAAGTCTCAATTACTGTGTTATTTTTGGACGCTCTGCTCATGCGACAGAGATTTATAAAGGGTGAGTCACAGGGAGCCCCTTTTGCTGCTGGGGTTATCCTACCAAATCCTGAGGGTCTGCAGCAGTGGTGAGGGAAGGGAACATTCTGCTGGGGGAAAAAAAAATCACACAGGAATGGGGATGGGGATGTAATTAGAGGCTGTTTCAAGCCTTCAGCCTGAATACCAACACCTCACCGCAAGCAGTTCTTCACTTCGCTTGTAACAGCAACTGACAGTGAGTGCGGGGCAGCCCCACCACCAGCACAGTCAGACCATTATGGCCTTGAAACCTGGGTGGGCGGTCCTGGTCAATCCAATTCTTCTGTAGGGAATGAGAGCTGCTGTGGGGAGCAGTTCCAGGGGTGCAGAGGGGCTGGGGGTGATCAGGACCTCTGAGAGCCAACGGTTGGGATAAAAAGGGAGGAGAATTGGGACTTTATCTGCTACCACCATCAAATGAGGTGCTTCTCAGCTGCCTGGCCTCAAAGCAACGATAGGGTTTGTCCGATGTAGAAATGTGTGACACTTGCTAAAGTCTGGGTTGGGTTGTACAGAGCAGCAGTTTAAGCATTTTAGTGGTTGAAGCAGTGACGGAGCATGAGACCCTCCAGCCAGAGATTTACAAGGGAAGCAAGGTCCAGGCAGATAATAAAACCCAGTAAGTTTTGAAGTAAAACTTCAAAAAAACCTCCCCCAAACCCACATGAAGGGATGTTCCCTGCAATCCATGGCAGCAGCATGGCATCACTGGGGCTGGGTGCAGATTTGCTGGCACGTGAAGAGGAGCAGGTCCAGCCCATGGGGCTGAGGAAATGCTGCTGACAGCCTCCTGGGGCACAGCGCTTGCCCTTGGCCGTGGCCAACTCTCAAGGCAGCAAGAGGCCACACAAGCCGTGCCTTCTGCTGTGAGTCAGGATGCATCCATGGAGGTCTGGCCTCTGCAACACAGGAGCCGATTAAACACGTCCAAGTGTCTCCTAACGGAGGCCAAAGGCATTGCTGCCAAATTTCTCACCACGTTTGCTTCCAGGAATCACTTTGGAAAGGAGAGCTGCGAGAGTGGGCTCGCAGTCAAACAGCCCAGGCTTCTTCCCCCTCCTGTTGGGCAGGGATGGCTCTCACGACTGGGGCCTCTTTTCCAGCTTGCTGGTGGCACTGGTGGGATGTGGGGACACGGGAGCTCAGCTTTCCACACTGTTATCACAACTCTATCATTTGCAGCACCCCCCGCATCCCAAACTCCCCATGGTCCAGCACAGGCGCAGTTGGGCTGCGCTGGAGGGGTCCATGCTGCTGCCGGCTCCTCAGCATCTCTGCAGTTACCGTGGAGACCATTAATAACACACCACCCCTCTGCAGCCATGGAGATCATTAATTACCCACCACCCCTCACCTGACGGTACCCAGCTCTGAGAACCAAATCTTCTCCCTTCGCCTTCATCCCACACCAGCACCACCAAAACCTGGGGGCAGCAAGAAATCAAGCGAGCCCTGGGCAGACAATGTTTAAATGACTTTATTTTTTTTTTCCTCTCCTTTTATAAATGGGCACAGCACAGAAATAATTAAAAAAAATAGACAGTACCATTACAGTGCTAGATCCATTGGCAAAGATTATTTTTATAGTCTTTTTTATTATTTTTAAAGTTTTGGCCATTGAGTAAGAACAAAAACAATTAACAAACATTTTATTTTATTTTATTTTTTGTTTTTTAACAGAAACTATGAAGCAATTTAAGTACTAAACTCTAGAAGAGTTATGTACATACAAAAAAAAGTTCTGTTTAAGATATGTTTCCTATTAAAAATATTTACATGCATTTTTTTCCCCTCCCATATTCATTGAAAGGTAAAACACTTGTAGTTTCTTCTACTGTTAAAGATTTTTCATTCTCCTATTGGGAATTTAAGTCAGCTCCAAAGAAAAAGTGAAGTGGGTCTCACTTGTTGGGTTTTTCTTTTTCTTTGAATTATTTAAATCTTCTGGAAAGGGATAATTTTTTGCACATATATCAATGGATTTTTAAATTTTTTTTATTTTTTTTTTAATTTATACAAGAATGTTTCGTGTTTATTTACAGAAGAAGCAATGGGTGGCGATTTATCCCGGAGACACGGCGGTGAGTGTTAGTGAGAGATAAGCATGTGACTTTAAAAGGTATTTCTATCAAACTGCAATGGATATACACTGTTGTGCAGTCAGTTCTGCCCGGTTGATTGTCAGCTGTATTTTTGTGACGGAGACCAAGGGGACCCAGACCAGGGGTAGTTTATGCACACAAAGTCACCAGGGCCCTGGCGGTCTCTGCGGATGCTGTGGATGAGCTGTCTGGAACGTGGGGGGGAAATAAAATCTGGGCATCACATGGGCGTCTCCTAGGGTGACTTTTTCCCCAAACTAAAAATAATAGTAAAAAAAAACCCAAAACAAAGCAAAAATAAACCCAGAAAAAGTCTGTACACTCCAAACTGAGACTTCTCTCTAGAGACGGGGTGCGGGTACGTCCGCGGAGCTGCAGGCACAAGGTGTGTGGGGCAAAGCAGAGCAGACGCGGGACCTCGGGGGGGCTGTGGCTGCCTCCCCAGCATCCCAGGCCCCACTCTGGCTCTGGCTGGGGACACGGCAGTCGGCAAAAGGCTCCGTACCCCTAACCCTGCGGCCAGGATCGGGCCTTTGCCACGGGTGAAGAGCAGGAGAGGAGCAGGGAGCAGCGCGGGGCCGAATCCTGCACAGAGGACGGGGTCTGAGGGCTGCAGAGCTCAGCGCGACACCGGCTGCTAAACCCCCCTCCTCCTCGTTAGTTTGCATTGAACCTGTGCACGCGCGCATGCTTCGCACACACGCGTATATACATATATACATACATACTAATTACATACACATATATATACATACACGCACGCCACAGCCATCCCTCCGGCCTGGCTGAGCAGCAGGCGAGACGCCACTTATTCTAATAAACCTTTCAGGATTGAAAAGTCAATGTCATTTTAGGAGCTGCCAGAGCCTTGCAGAAAGCCTCCAAGCCCAAAAATGCTTATAATCATAAAAAAGGTGGTTGAGGGTGAAAAAAAGAACAGAATTTTTTTGAAAAATCTTGGTTTTAGCTAATTGTTTTGTTCCCGTTAAAGCCTCCATGCTGGTGACTCATGGTAGGGATCGGAGAGCTCTAAATTATGAGTGTGGGGAGCGGGAACCAAAGCTCACGTGGAGCAAAGCAGCTCCTGGTCAGGAACCTTCGGCACCCACCTGGAAAATGGATGGGAATGGGAATGTGGAGGACCAGTACGCCACACACACATCCAGCCCAGCGCCATCGCCCTCCCTGCAGCAGGTTCCTCCCCCAGCACAGAGTCCTGAAACTTATTTTTGAAAGGTCCACAATAAAAGACTTCTTTGTAGGAAAAGGGCAGCTCACTTCCAGCCCTTCAAAACCTGTCCAGGGCTGGGCGCAACTCCATCCACTTCCCATCCTCCTGCTCCCAGCCCCTCATTTGGGCTCTCACACACATTTTCTGGTCCTCCCTTCCCTTTGAACCCCTTCTCCTGCCTTGTCCTTATTTATATGGCCCAGGAGTCACCGGTTATTTTATCAATCTCCTCCGAGGCAACAGCTGCTGAAAATCATGGCAGAGCAAGCCTGAAAACCAGCACATCTGGGAGAGGAGCCACCACCGCCTTTCACGCCTTGCAATTGCAGCTCTTCTAAAATTATGAAACTGGCACAGCAAAGCGGCATCCTTCAGTGTCTGGTACACACACACACATACACACAAAAGAAATGGAAAAGCAAATGGAAAAGTCCTCCTCTATCCCCGCCCACGTCCTCGGGGTGCACATCTGGAAGGACCAGCACATCTGGGCACTGCCCCAGCTGGGACCCTGCAGCCACTCATGGGTGAGATCACTGTGAGGACACGCACAGGGTGGGCAGGGGCTGAATCTGTGCCGAGGAGGACGGTGCCAAATCCGGCAGGCTTTGGGTGGGGACGATGCGGGAAACGCTTACACTACTGTTGGAGTTAATTTCAAAAAAACTTGCTCTGCGGCCAAACCAACAGCTGAGAGGAGACGCTTTCATTCCTCCCCCACCACGCTTTCTCGCTTCTTCCCCATCCATCTTCACACCAGGAATCCCTCAAAAGCTCCTTTCCCGGAGGGAGCGGCTGCACCCCACTGCCCACCATCTGCCTCCACCGCCCTCGGCTCAGCCACGGGTTCAGCACGGGGCACAGGGCCAGGAGCCACCACACCACGCTCACGTGGAGCCATGCACGGCTACGCTGCAGCCCCATCACCACCACAACCCCTTCACGTGCCCTGCCAGCATCATCCATCTGGGTTTCGTTGGGGTTTTGCCCATACCCATTGCTCTGGCAATAGCGAGCCGATGGTATCTGTGATTTTTTTTGGAGCTGGGCTCTCCCAAAATAAGGCAGACCATGTTCAGCTACAAGAGAGGCAGAAGATCAGCCATCCTTCAGCAAAACAAGGCTTTTTAAAATTCCAAGCATCCAACAACAAACGCAGTGCTCCTGGGAAGCTGAGGCAACAGGAAAGCCTCCGTCATCATTTATCACCAGAAAAAGGTGGGCTCCATGCCCAAAAGATGGTCTCTTTGAGCTCACATCCCCTCTCCAGGCAATACAGCAAACACATGGAAGCAGCAGACGTATAATGAATTAAGACTTTGGTCAATTCTCATTACCAGTTTAATTGTCTTCACCTATTTTTTCGCACGTGGTTTTCTTGTACTTTTAATTACTGCACGGGGAAGCGCTGCCCAGCCTCCTCTCGCCCTCCCACCTCCAGCCTTCCTCCCTTCTCAAACTGTGACGGATTTAAGTGCCAGGATTACAACTTAACACCAGCTGAGCGAACCGAGGTTAAGCTTGAGTGAATACAGAAATTGTATTATAGAACTTCAGACTATTAAATGGGAAAAAAAATGGAATGAAGAAGATTAGGGAAGCAGCTAAGAAAAGCAGCATTTAAAAGATTAAGCAGGGAGGGGTTTTTCATGCAAGCTCAAAAGATTAAGTCCACATTTTTCCAAAAGATGGTGATTTTGGGTGGCCTTGATATTTGCCATGTCCAATTCAGTGAATTGTGAAAAGGCTTGATTTCTGCCACCCCTCAACAGCTGGGGCCCTTTGTGCAGTCCCAATGGGATTAAAAATCCCCCAGAAAACCAAACCCAGGAGTTGAAACTCTCCCTTTGGAGCAGGTCAGAGAAAGTGGCCCTTGAAGCCAGGTTGGCACCAGCCTCCTTTAGACGTGTGGTCCTCCCCTCACAGCATCCTCATCCTCCACAGCCAGGATGGACCCAAGACACAGACACACACGCTCTACACCATCTTCCTTTCAGCATCCCCATCCAATATACCCAACAGGACCATCTTCTCCAAACTAAAAGAACCAAAACTATGACAATTTTGAGGCTGACATCTCTAAAATCAGGGTTTTAGGGCTGGCCTGTGCATGTGGGCTCTGTTCCCTACCCTGTTTTGGGTCCATGTTTTTGGGTCACAGTCCCCCCATTGCACACCCCAAGGGAGCATAGCCTGAACCTCACACCTTCAAAACCCCAAAGTCCCATCAGCCATCATATGCAGTGCAATGAAAATTTACAGGGATTTAATTTCATATATCTATATAACTGTGTATGTATGTGAGTGTGTGTATATATATATATATATTTCTATAGAATATAGGCATTTGGCCTCTCAAATTCCTAACATAAAGAAGCACTGCTGTCTTATAGCCTCCACCAGGGTCATAAATCCCTATATCCACTGACACGGTGAGGGGACAGAGCATCACTGTGTTTGTGCAGGGGAATTCACGATGCAACAGAGTCAAAGCAACCAATTTTTTTTCCATTTTCCTTTCTAAATTGCTCTAAGAGCAAAGCCAAGGTCTCCATGGGACACCATCGAGCTCGCAGCCATCATGAAAACAAAGCTCCTTGACTGCATCGCAAACAGCGCTTCAGCTAATTAAAAGCCAACTTGTTGCGATATCTAATTGACTTTTCTGTGCAGAGAGCTTGCTCCAAAAGAACTCTAGCCTTTCTAGAAGGCACAGTTGGGCTCTGGATCAGGCCTTGCTGTTCTGCACCTTGAGTAGCCTCAGAGGGGACACCATTGCACTTGGGTGATGGGGGCTTCCAGGACCTCTAACTCTCAGGTTCCTGGGTGCCCAGGGCTGACCCATGGCCCTGAGGGTTTTACTGGGAACTAAGCAACAACAAAAGAAACACGAATGGTCAATCCTGGGTCTTACACAAAAGCAGCAGCAGCCAACCTGCCCTGGGGCTGACTGCGGCAAAGCCACCCTCTGCCTTGCCTTCCTCACCTGCTGGGTGCCAGCGGGGACCCCTGCCCGACCCCGAGGGGATGGGAATCGCCTCTGCTTTGCATTGCCTTCCTTATGCTGCGTCCCACTCCTCGTAGAGCTTTGCTATCCCCTCGGGTGCAACTGGGGAGAGGAGTTGGCTGCTCGATTTCCAACTCCTCTCCTGGCCAACTCCCCACCAAGCAACGTCCCGCTCCATTTGAAAACCAGTGCTGGCGGTCGTGGTGCGCAAGCTGAGTTTTATTGGTCACAGTGAAAACCCAGCCAGAACAAGGTCCTTTCTCCAGCAAACCCCTCCGTGGCCGGCGACACGCGGTTTCGATAGATTTAAGGTCTCTGGCTGTGCACAGCGTTGCAGTGAAGCGAGGTGGTGGCAGGAGGGGAGCAGCACAAAATACCCTTATGTAGCTTCTTGCTGCTCCACGAGCTCTCCAAAGAGGCGATCTAAAGAGATAATTTCCAGTGTACTGGCCGTGTTTGTATTTATTTATTTTTCCCCACTCCAAGAGCAATCCCCAGGGCATCAGGTATTCCAGCCCCTTGTGCTTTTTTCAAGGTTCGAAGCGTATTTGAGAGTCGAGTCCTCTCTTCACAGAGAAGCAGGGAGCAAGGTAATTCCTGCAAAGCAACCAACCCCATTCAAAAAAAACCCAACAAAAACCAACAAAAAATAAAAACCAAGAGAGAGGGAAAGAAATGTCCCTCCTTTCCAAAGGGGAAAAGAAAAGGAAGATAAATCCAAACCAACCCCCCTGCGCCCCAGGGCTGGTAGAAGGTGTCCAGATCCCAGAGTCCATTGTGTTGGTGGGAAAAGCCCAGTGACCTCCAGTGGCCATCGGCAGCCCCACCGCCCCGTCCCGCGCTCTCCAGGGCACTCCCCGAGCACAGGTTCCTTGGCATTGGCTCCTTGTCCCGTCCCTCCCGCTGCAGAAAGGCCAGCGGTGCTCGGTCTGAACTCGGCGATGCTCTGGGCGCTTGATTTTTTGTCATGCCGAAGATGCGTTTTCTCCTTTAGCTGTTGTGGGTTTTGCTTTTTAAATTCACAGTCTGATCCAAAAAAAGAGAGAGACAGAGAGAGAGAAAGAGAGAGACTGGATGAAGTAGAGGAGGAGGGAGAGTTTGGAGTGGGGAGGGAGGGAGCGTGAGGCACGCCAGGCTCTCCTACGCGTAAAACTCCTCCTGCTTGTCAGGCTTCTGGTACGTCACGTTGGCTTGCTTGGGTTCCTCCAGCGTGTAACTGCCCTCGTCCTTCTTCTTCATCCGGTAGATGAGCAGCATGACCAGGAAGGCAGCGAAGAGGGCTCCCACCACGCCGCCCACGATCACCGCTGCAACACAGAGAAGTGGCACAGCCATCAGTGCAAATAATATGGGGGGGACAGAATCACAGCGTCATTAACGTTGGAAGAGACCTCCAAGATCATCCAGTCCAACCGTCAACCCAATCCCACTAACCCTTCTCTGGTGCAACTTGAGGCCATTTTCTCTCGTCCCATCGCTTGTTCCTGGGCAGAAGAGACCAACCCCCTCTCGCTACCCCCTCCTTTCAGGAGCTGCAGAGGGGATAAGGTCTCCCCTCACCTCCTTTTCTCCAGTTGAACTCCCCAGCTCCCTCAGCTGCTCCCCATCATTCGGGTGCTCCAGACCCCTCCCCAGCTCCGTTGCCCTTCTCTGGCCACGCTCCAGCCCCTCAATGTCCTTCTGGGAGTGAGGGGCCCAAAACTGAACACAGGATTCAAGAGGCAGCCTCAGCAGTGCCCAGCACAGGGGCACAATCACTTCCCTGCTCCTGCTGCCCACACCAGTGCTGGTACAAGCCAGGATGCCATTGGCCTTCTTGGCCACCTGGGCACTCTGTGATCTCTTTGGATCCCAGCTTGGTTTTGTGTTTTGAAAGTTCAGAAGCAACTTTTCTCCTAAAACCTATGGTTAAGAAAACTGAAAATAAGGGTGAGAGACTCAGGTAATTGCATGATTCAAGGAGCTTCAACAACCTTCCAAGTACAGCAGTGCTGAAGGATGAGGCAGAATGAGGAAAGAAGAGAAAAGGAAGGTATCTACTCTACAGCTGCACAGTGGGTAATGGCCTGGCCCGAGGCAGCCCAGGCACAGGAGGTCTCTGCACAGACTGTAAGGAGGGTGCAGAAAGGCCCCCAAAGAGCTGCTCATTTGGGTGGCTGCTGGCATCCACCATGCTCAGACCAAGAGCTGCTTTGTTGTGCCATCACTTCCAGCTCCCTTGAGCTGGCAGGGGGACGCTGACACCTCTGCCACATCTCTGATGTCCCTCTGGCAGGGACCAGTGGCCCTCCAAGGTCATCTCTCCTCCTCTTCTGTGATCACAGGAGACTGGGTGACATTCAGCCAGCCCTATAGCACACATTTCTCCTAACAGCCTATTTTTTTTACCTGGAAACCCATCTTAGCAAAAGCAAATTGAGCCCAGCTCTGCACCCTCCTGGCAAAGTAATGAAGACCCCTGGGAAATCCCCAGCACAGGCCCTGGACCTGTCTGTTTTGGCAGGTGAGTATGGGTTATCCCAAGGTAAACACTACCCCAATGTCCTGCCAAGGATCAACCCCTCTGCTGGGACACAGACAGCCCAGCTGTCTGTCCCCATCAAACACACCAGCTCCTCCCTGCACGCCCATGGCCTCTGGTCTCACCTATCAACACTTCTTTCCTCTCCAGGATGTTTTTCTGGGGGAGCTGAGCAGCCGAGTTGCCGGAGTCTATCGTGTTGTCGATCAGCCCCGGCTGCGCGTTCTTGCCCAGCCCGGGTCCCAGCGGCGGCGTCACCACAGCCATCACCTCGTTACCGAGCTCGGGACGAGTCGTCTCTTCCTCCTCCCGGATGTCAAAGTCCCCGCTGGGGCCGCTGCTGACTGGGACCTCCAGCTCGTTGTCCAGGACTGTTGTCACCTCTCCTGGCTCCATCTGGGAGAAAGGACAAGATGGAGCAGGGGACAAGGACCAAAGGGTGGTTCCTGTCTCCAGTAACTCCAGTGTATCCAGAGGAAGAACACCACAGTAGTGATAACAGTGTGGCCCTCTCAGCAGGGAACACAGGGGATAACGTTGAGGCATCCCTTCCCTGTGTCACTGAGGTGGATGGTTATATTGCAGCAAGCAACACAACCCCACATCTTGATGGTCACCAAAAGGCTGAGGCCACCATCACTGAACTAGACCATTCTTGTCTGTCACCATCCCAGGTGCCCTGGAGACACACAAACTCTCATCTGTTTCCTATAGCTTCCTACAGAAAGACCTAAAGAGAGCCCCACTTCCTCATCTGGAGGGCTCTGTCCTGAGCATAGACCAAGGGATGGCTGAAACATCTCACAGATGCCTTCTCGCCAGACATGAAGTGTTGCAACCATTTGTGCTGCAGCAACACAGCAAGTGCAAGGATCGGATGTCATCGAGTGAGCCCCAGGGGAGTCTCTTCCCTCCCCTTTTCTCCCTTCAACCTGCTCTTATGACTGCAGCCCTGCAACACGGAGCAGGAGCAGGAAGATGGGTCCTTCTCCCTGTCACGGTCGCTGACCAAGCCCCCTTGGCAAGGGGCTGAACCCAGCCTGGGCAGCAAACCTGTGCTGGGAAGATGAAGCCCTCCATCTCCACCCAGCCCAACCCTGACCCTTTCATTGCTTCCTGTGCATCCTCACATCTGCAGCTCCCTTGGGACCCTGACCCTCTCCCTTGTCCCAACAGCCTGTTACATGTCCACACACTGACCTGGACCATGCTGACCATCCCTGAGCAAAACCTCCCCAGGATCCCTCCTTCGCAGGGCAAATGGGTCTGTCCACGTCTGCCTCAGGGCGTTGCAGATCGGGACGAACAAAGAGCTCAATGGGCCAAAGCCAGGGAGGGTGAGCAGGAGCCTTCTCCATGTCACACTGCCCCCGGCACCAGCGCATGGCTCGCTGCTCCTCACAAGCACGCGTTTTTGTGACAGAGATTAATTGAAGGTCAGCGAGAGCCCAGAGCACTATACATAAATATACGTACACAGAAAAGAGGGACTAGTTTAGACAAATCACTCCACCCTTCAGTCAAAGCAGTTTCCAAAGGGCCCCTGAGGGGCTCTGGATGAGAGATGGATCAGTGGATTAAATCCCCTGCTCAGGACAACCGACCGGCTGGAAATGCCCCATCAAGCCATAACTGAGGAGCTTTTGGGCTCCCACGGATGGGTTGTGAGTTGGGAAATGGTACGATGAGCCCAGACCTGGAGGAAAGCTGCTCTTTCCCCATGGAGCACTGGTACCCCCCAGTCCTGGTCCCCTCCGGCCTGAGGAAACTGCTCTGGAGCAGCTAGGCAAGGCAGTGCTGGGGGCACCAGGGATGCGTGGCACATCCCTAGGTGCCAGTGCCCCTCCTCAGCTCTTGCACCAGCTTCATCACCATGTTCCGCCCATGCTAGAACCCCCACCCTTTAATCTCCCCCCTCCAGATTCCCAGATGTTCCACTCTCCACAGAGCTTGACCTTCCTCTGAGCAACTGGTTCAGACAGATCCACCCCAAAGGCTTCCCATCGCCATCGCTTGGCTTCAAACACGGCCCACAAGCCCTTTAGCAGGTGAGAAGGGCTCCTGCCTCCTACCTGGGGGGCTTCTGTGGGTGGCAGCGTGGCAGGGCTGGATGGCAAGGCAGTGCTTTTTTCTGTGGGGTCTGCAGTCCTGGAGGTGCTTGGTTTTGGCAGGGACCTGGGCTTGGCTGTGCTGGTGGGAACAAGCCGTGACGTGGCCACCTCCGTTGGTGTGCTGGTTTCGAGGATGGAGGTGGTGGGTGTCTCCAGGGTGGTAGCCCGGGTGGTGGCTGCCTTGGTGACAAAGGGGGGCAAGAATCTCCGGATGGTGGTGGGCTTGGCAGTGGCCACGGTGGTGCTGGTGGTGGTGGTAGCCGCAGTGGTGGTCGTGGTGGTGGTGGCTGCTGTTGTGGTGGTGGTCATGGTGGTGGGGGAGTCGCTGGCAGCGGTACTGGTGGTGGTTGCTTTCCAACTGGGGATCACTGGTGTCTCTGTCATCCTGGGGATGTACAAGATGCTGGTGGTCTGCTCAGGGGTGGTGTCCTCAGCGGGGAACGGTTCAAAGGGGGTTGCCACGGGCTGCACCGCAGTGATGGGCAGCACGGCCGCTGTGGTGGGGAGTGTGACGGACGTGTCCGTGGTAAGGCTGACGGCTGTCTCGAGCCCCGACTCCTGCTCAAAATCTGAAAGGGGGGGAGAAAAACAAAGGGTGAAGCTGCTGCTGCCCTGGCATTTCCCACCTGGCCTCACCCCCCAAAAAACTCAGAGCATGGATTGGTTATGGATTCAGCAGACACCAAGGGCTGCAAATTCCCATGTGGTGGTTAAAGCTGCTCTCTGGGGTCAATGAAACCCCTATACTATGGCACAGGCCTTTATGCTGGGCAAGGGCTAATCCTGCCCAGTGAGACCAGAGACTGAAATGGGAAATGGAGTCACCTGAGCCGAACCTTTGGGACCATTTCCTTTGCTTTTGCCTAGGAGAGGGCAGGAGGGCAGCTCTAGAGACCCCTCCTTCGCATCCCATGGCAAGCCTCGTCCTGTCCCACCGAAACCCATGGCCAGGCTCCCCAGGGACCCTCCCCAGAAGCCCCAGAGCTACTTACACCCCGAGCCAGAGCCCGAGTAGACATCGTCCAGTTCATCGTCCCCAAAGGGGTCATCGTCCCCAGAGCCCTCCAGGTCCACGGGCCTCTCGTAGTTCTCATTGCGCCAGCGCTGAGCCTGCAGCCAAGAGAGATGCGTGAGCAGCTCCAGGTACCCCAAAATAGCCCTTGCAGGGTGATGCAGGGTTCAATGGGCCAGGAAAAAGCAAGGCCAAGGGAGCAGGAGCACAGGCAGTGCTCAGATTCCAACCCCCCCATAATCGTGTTGTTTTTCCCCAAAACAATTCACTGCTGCAAATCTTTCAGCCAAGCTGACATTTTGTGGAGGGCTCACATTGCCTCCAATAACATTTCCCATGGAAACGAGCCCTTTGGAAAAGGAGGGGGAAAAAACCCAACTGCTTTTGGAAACCACTAGAAAAATGATCAGTTTGGTTTTCCAGCTCGCTATTGCTTTGTTTTAGATGATTTTGATGTGATGCCTGGCACAGGTGTGACAGCAGCACACGATCTCAGCTGCCATAACTTGGAAAAGTCTCACTGTGAAACAATTTCAGACTTCAAATACTCCATCGCTTTGCAGCGCTGCTAAAACCTGAGGAGCCCTTGCTAGTAGGGCTCTTAAACATCTTGTTTCGCAGATCAAAGTGTCGCCTGTTTGTGTTGCAAGGAAACAGTTTGACACTTCATTACAACCCAAACAAGGAGGCTTTGATCTGCAAGATAGCATCAGATGTTTCAAGATGTAACAAGCCAGGTTAGTGCTTAAATTTAAAATAAAGGGGCAGAAGGGTTCCCTTCACCTATTACAGCATTTTATGTCTTGACAACAGCTCCCAGTTTCTTTGTTTTCAGTCCAGATTAGAACAAAAAGGAGTTTTGAGAAGTCAGAAGGTCTCACGACATAGAAATTTGGGGCTTAGCTCATGTTTTGTCCCCACATCCCCCTTCTGGAGCCCATGGCCTGGCAGAGGAGAGAAAACCTGAGATGCTCAGGGCTGGAGGTGGGGGCACCCAGGGGCTTTGGGCTCTGCAGGAATTGCTACCACGGTGCCCAAACCCCGACTATACAGACACTGGGTGCAAATGTGCCACTCGTGTCACACGCTCATGGTGACAGTGTGAGCACATTCCTGGGGACATAAAACTCTCAGGAAGGTCAAGTTGAGTTGGGTTTTTAAGTGTCTGTCTCTTCTGAAAGCGCTGCTGTGCTTTTTCAGGCTGGATCTATGCCTTTATCTCCAGCAACAGCAGCCCCTTCCCCTATCACAGCGGCCATCGGTTGTGTCCTGTGGGTCTCCGATGCTCCATGCGCCTTCCAAACCTTTGGAAAGCTCCAGCCTTTTCCCCTAATGCACTCTCTTGGAGCATCAAACACACGGTCACCAGCAGCTTGCTGCAGAAGTCATGGTGGAAAAGTCATTGGAAAGCATGGTGTCACCAATGGGTGACAAGCAAGAAGAGTTTAGCGTTGCCAAATGATTTCAAATAATCCTTTGCTCTGATCTGTGGAGGAATGAACTGTGTTCAGTTCTGGGCCCCTCACTATAAGAAGGATGTTGAGATTCTGGAGCGTGTTCAGAGAAGAGCCACAAGGATGGGGAGGGCTCTGGAGAACAAGCCTGATGAGGAGCGGCTGAGGGAACTGGGCTTGTTCAGCCTGCAGAAGAGAAGGCTGAGGGGAGACCTCATCACCACCTCCAACTGCCTCAAGGGAGCTTGGAGAGAGGTGGGTGCTGGTCTCTTCTCCCAGGTGATGGGGGATAGAACAAGGGGAAACGGCACCAAGCTGTGCCAAGGGAGGTTCAGGTTAGAGATAAGGAGGAAGTTCTTTACTGAGAGGGTCGTCAGAAGCTGGAACAGGCTGCCCAGGGAGGTGGTGGAGTCACCATCCCTGGATGTGTTTAAGGAGCGGGTAGATGAGGTACTTAAGGATATGGTTTAGGGGGTAGACAGGAGCGGTTGGACGTGATGATCTCAGAGGGCTTTTCCAACCGAGCGATTCTGTGATTCTGTGAATGAGCTCCAGCTCCTGGAGAGCAGATGGTAAAAAGTAGGGAGAAACTGATGCACTGAGGCACAGTGGAAGTGATTCTGCTAAATATGTCTCACCTATAAACCAGTGTGCAACAACAAAACCCAATAAAATGCAATAACAAAGAGATGCCCAGGCAGGATCTGCTGTAGCCCAGGGGGAAGGCAGTGGATAGAAGTGAAAGATGCCAGGAACCACCTTTGGTTTCCCCTGGCAAGTTCTCCATGCCTCCCCAGCACTGACTCCAAAACACTTAGGCCACTGTCCCTCCTGGGTCACTAGGACTAAGCTATAGAGCTATGGAGCTCGCCCACTGTGAAATGGCCCATTTAGGACTTCTCTGTCCCTGTGTCCAGTGCAGGGAAGCCAAGGACCAGGAGATCCCTGGGCACATGCAGGGACTGGTTTGGTGTCTTCTGAAGGCTGATGGGGTACAACATCCATAGGAGCCCACAAATCATGAGACAGGCCACCAAAACCGATGGGAAAGCAAGGGAAAATTGCATGGCTTGAGGGACAGAAGGGAGAAACATTTGGAGTTGCTTCTATTTGCCTTTTGACTATTACACCAAAAATACTGATGCTCAGCAATAAATGAGGACAACACTACACAGGCGCTCCCCAGCCCACCTGGAGCTCCCCGAAGGACAGATTCTCTCTGCGTGACCTGCAAAGCCTCAATGTAATGGGAGCCACATGGCCCAGCTCCACCAAGATCGTTTTCCCCTTAAATTGGAACCAGACAAGGCAGCTCCAGCCACTGACTCCCCGGCTCCCCATGCTTCTACCAGGAAGTGAAAATGAAAGCACACGGCCCCAGCATGTCACACCAGCCCCCATCCATCCATCCACCCACCCATCCATTAGTCCCCATCCACAGAGGTGTTTAAAAGACAAGGAGATATCATGCTTAGGGACATGGTACAGTGACAGAGCTGGTTCGATGGTTGGACTCAATAATCTTAAAGGTCTTTTCCAACCAAAACCATTCTGTGATTCTGTCCCACAGGGTGGGAAGATTCAGCACAGCCAGCACATGTCCTGGGTCTGCTTTGCCCAAGAGAAGAGTCTGGAGTGATGCAACAAAGGCACATGGGTAGATGCTGGTGAGAATTGTCCAGCCCCAAATCCAAAAGCAAACCTTCCCATGAAGCTACCCAGGGCAGTGGTGGTGGAGTCACCATCACTGGTGGGGTTCAAAAAACATGTAGACATGGCACTTCAGGACATGGTTTAGTGGGCACGGTGGGGTTGCATTGACGGTTGGACTGGATGATCTTAAAGGGCTTTTCCACCCTTGATTCTATGAGAATAACACCCCCATATTTTGCTTTGACAGCAACCGAGTCCAGCAGTGCCCTGCTCAGCACATGGCCAGGGAGGACTTCTCAGGCACCGCTGCCCACATCCAGCATCCTCCGGGGTCACCGACCAATGCTGTGCTCCAACCCGCAGCGTGCAACTCCTTGACATGACAGAGGCTTGGAGCTGGAAGCCCTTCCTCCAGGTCAGCCTCCTCCCCACACCCACATCCCCTGCACTGTGTAAACACCATCACTCCCTCCAGGTCAAGGGAGCAGGATCTGTGCCACAGGCTCAACAAGGATCCATGGATTCATTCAGATCCCTGCAGGGCTGTGGCACAGATCCTGCTCCCGGAGCTGTCGACTGCAGCAGGAACAACTTCCCAGCAATAAAACACCTCACACAGCCAAAACTCACTTTCTGGAGACAACTCTTCCAATGTGAGAGACATCTCTCCCACGCCTGCCCCTCGCACGCCAGCCTGCAGGAGAGCAGGGATGTTCTCAGCCAGGTTTTGTGGATCTAAGTGGATTCCAGAGGATCAGCAGTGATACATGGAGTTTATATCACGGCAGCCTGCAGGAGCTGGTGGTACAAAACCATGGCAAGCAGGGACGGATGCAGGACAACCCTTTGCTCCTTTTCATCATCCTTCATCCTAGGATTGCATCTGCGCAGCATAAACCCCTGAATAACCACAGAGCCAGGACCAGGCATGAGGGAAACAGCCCCAGCCCACCACGCTTCACAAAGATTTATTGATAAAGACTTGCAAAACATCTCCAGGTGCAGATGGGGGGTGTCTGGGACATGGCTGTTCCCAAAAAAGCCTCTGCACCACTCAACTCCCAAGGCACTGACGTAAACCTCCTCCTGGCCAGGCTGCCCCAGCTGCAGCTCTGATGGTATTAGGTCAGGCTCATGCAATAAATCTTGGGAACAGTCGGTGTTTATTTGGATTTACCGCTGCTTAGATCATTAATACTCCACGTGTACTGAGCCGCGCAGTTGTGCACAGCCTCCTCGCCTGCCCCCAGCAATGAGGGGGCAGCTCCCCCTCGCACGATGGGGGTGGCGGGGAGAGGAACGGTGATTTTGCCAGCCCGGGAAACCACAAATCACACAGAATGGCAGCTCCCCCCTCCCGACCTGCGGCTGCTCCCCATCCGTCACAGCCTCCATCACAGCAAAGGCACAGCTGGCTGGATTAGTCCCATAAAAGAAACTTCACCCCAACTTCATCCCTAACCCAGCAGGCTCCGTGTGGCCAGAGCACTTTTGGAGGGCACTCGCTGGCAGGATCCCCTGGGTGTGCTGGATCTGTCCCTCGCAGCCCGTGGTCCCCAGGGGTGGTGCCAGGGACTGTCCCAGCCCCACTGCAGGATTGTGACCCATGCAGCCAACTGCAAAGCCTGTCACTTGCTGAGGATTGCCAGCCCCAAAAGAGCATTTTCCATGGCATGAATTTTGTTCCTGCCTACATCTGAGAGTCACGCAAGCCACATCCACACCCATGATCCATCTTCTGCAGTCGGAGGGGGGGAACCACCCCAGCTCCTCTGTGCAGCCCCTCCGGGTGTCCAGCGCGATGCTGGGCCAGGTGGGCAGAAGCTCCTTGGGGCAGGGAGGAAACCCCAGCACGATGCCCGTTCCAGCCCCAGAGCCCCCTGTCCCACACCAGCCCCCATCCCAGCAGGATGCTGAGGGCTGCGATTAGCCGGCTCAAGCCAAGGGACAGCAGGGCCCATCCCTGCAATTACAACTTCCCAGCTAATGGCTCCTGGCAGGGGGTTTCACTAACCAGCTCAGCCCTGCTTCCCCCTCCCGCCTTCATTAGCGAAATTAAATCAGGGGTCAGGGCAAAGCTGCTAGAGGCACTGGGGCCCAAGACATCAGATGGGCCCGGGGGGTTGCATCGCCTATGGTGATGTCCAAGTCCATGGCAGGTGAAAAGGCACAGAAAGGTTTAAATGTGCCCTGTGAGGCCCTGGCTCTGGACTGTCCTGTTGAAAGGGAACCTCTCGTGTCACGTCCACCACAGCCATGGGAGCAGCCTGGGCTGGGATCCAGCTCTGGCACCATCCCCACCCCAATCGCCTGCCCTATTCCCACTCCTCCAATGACCAGAAAGGTCAGAGTTCCGCTGCTATATAAGCAAATCCTGATGCAAAGCAGTCCACACAGGGCAGGGCCAGAAAGTCAAATTTCACATTCCTCCAGTGCTCTAAATGACCCAAAATAAGTACCAGACCCAAAGGATTTGGATGTCAGCAGCTCTGGCTGTGACACAGCCACTACATCAAGCTCAGATAAGAAAAACATCCTCATTTGATCCCCGAGGACCCTTCCACTCTCGTGGGGCTGAGCAGGATCAGCAGGCGATGATGCCCATCTCTTTGGTGCCTCTGTTCCACAGCTTGGCTGGACTGGCTGGGAATGGCAGCCAAGGGGCTGCAAGCAACACAAATGACACCCAAATCCACCGCTAAGAGCCTTGGAAAGTGAGCAAGAGCTCAGGCCCTTTGGTCTGGCACCATCAGAGCTGAGCAGGGAGATTAGAGAGGCTTCAGTTCATCTTCATCACCTATGAGCATCTAAACCCTCCAAGCACAGCAGATACCCCAACTCTCACTCTTCTCTCCCTTTATCAAGGTGAGTAACATCATTTTACAGGTGAAAAAATTTAAAACTCGGGTAAAGGGTCCCACAGACATGCTCAGCCCTCCCACCAGCAGCTCTCCATGTACACCAAAGCATCCAGGTACTTAAAGGATGGGAAAACCAAGGCACAGAGGGATCTGTCCACCACCCCCATGCACGGTACAAACGTGCTCCTCCAGACCCCTCTGCATCTTTGGACGTGTCCTGGGGATGGGGATGGGCTGGTTTGGGTCTTCCCATCCCTCCTTTTCTAGGCAGGGAGGATTAGGGATGTTATATTTTTCAGGGTGTTCCCGCTCCATTCCAGGGCTTTTGCAGAGACTCTTAAAATTCCCGAAATCTGCCCAGAACATTAAAGTCAAAATGTGCTGCCCTTGCAAAAGCAATATTCACTGCTCAGTGTCTGGCTCTCACACCGGGAGGAAGGGAACCTTATAAATCAATGCATCTGTAACCACAAGGAGAGGCTGGCGAACCTCCTCGGGATGCTCTCAGGCCCTTTGCCGGTAGCCATCGGCATGACAACAGTCGCCATGGAAACCACCTCCTCCATGGCGATGCATCCATGGCTGCTGGGGGGTGATGGGTGGTGCCTTCCAGCGCATCCATGCAAAATGGGCCTGGGGTCCTCTTTCCTGGGGGTGCTGTGGGGAAGGAGGAATTAAATGGCCCCATGGGGTGGGCTCAGAGGGGGAGAAGAGCTGCCCCCAAAACCACGGCGAAGAAATCCCAGCTCAAGTCCCAGCATTTGCTTTCTACGAGACTTTGTGGAGGGTCCGAGCCTCCCCCATGTCCCTGAAGCCATGGCTGGGAGTTATCTGCCCCAGTCTGGAGGGTGGAAGTGGCTGAAGGCTTGGGGGGCTCTTTCCAGCCCTCTTGGCTGTGGACAGAACCTTGTGAGTTTTCCCTGAGGGAGTCAGAAAGCAAATAAAAAGAGCTGAAATTTGGTGGTTTCCAAGGCAGCCAGGATGCAGGCTTGGCTTGTTCCTGGAGCTCGGGCTGGTGGTGATGGGGCACAAAGCTGGGGGGCAAAATCTTTTCCCTGGCACATATGTAAGGTTCACTGCAGCATGCACGGAGAGCAGAGCTGAGTAACCCTGGGGCAAAGTAAATCCCAGGACAGCATCGCAGCCCCAGGAGCCCCTGCGCCTCCTCCAACAGAGCCCAGCCACAGACCCCGGTGCTATGCAGAGGGTTTGGGATGAGAGGGCTCCTGCTGCAGGGAGACCTGGCATGGCAAGCTGGGGGTGGAGGCAAACTTATCTCATGATATGGATGGCCATGGGCATCCAGCAGCCTCCGGCACAGCTCTGGGGAAGTCATGCATGTGGAGAGTATCTGCAGGGATGCAGAGGACCAACCTGCTCCACATCCCAGCAAAAAAAGGGCAATTAAAAAGGAAAAGGGTGATTGAATCAGTGTGAAAGCAGCCTGGACAATAGGACAGGGTGGTGCAGGTGAGCATGAGGACCAGCTTGTCATCACATCCCTCCCCATCCCTCGATGCTGAGCACAGGGTCTTGTCTCTGCACCCCATTCCCTGCCCATCCTGCTTGCAGAATGAACAGCAAAAGCAGAAAGCCAAAGCCCCAAAGGTCTGTTTGCATTTCAACCTTACAGATTTGGGAAGCCCCAAACCCTGTGTGCCCAGCAACAGCGACCCGGGTGCATCCTCCAAGAGATGCCGGATCCGGCCATGTTGGAAAGCTCGGAAGGACACAGCCAGGGCCAGCAATCCATCAGGGGCTGATCTCCAGGAAAACAGATTTAAACTGAGAACATAACACAGGAAAAGCATTGATTATTTCTATGATATTTTTCCATGGGATATTTTCCATTAATCACCCCTTGAAAGCATATTTTTGGTGTTTTATATAGAAAACTGTAGTAACTCAGCCCAACACGTGATTTAGTGATACTATAAACAGTTGAAATAATACTAACTCGCACATAAAATTGGAATGAAAACATTGCTTCAGAACCTTAAAGACTCCACAATTCTTTTCCCACTATGAAAACTATCACTGAATTTCCACTCTTCGATCCAAGGTTGCAAGTTAAAAATAAATCTGTTGGAAAGTTGCTCCAGACAGCATCTCAGTGTCACCAGGACTCGCAGCTTTGGGAAAAGGCCTCGATGTCCCAGCATGGTCAGCCCCGGCCAAGATTTTGCCCAAGGGCTGATGCTAGAGACCACCAAAGCTGCTTGAGATGAAGATGCCCATGGCAAAGGTGAGGATGCTGGGCTTGAAGGCAGCGTCATGGCACAGATCGAGTTTGGGGATGTTGGATGCTGGTCAAAACCTGGGGGGCTGATGCTCACAGGCAGCAGAGATCCCACTCGCAAAACGTGGTGTGAGCTCGGGTGAGCAGCAGCCAGTTATTTTGTGTAACTTCATCCTTTCCCAGATTAATTAAGCCCCTGAATAACAGCTGCCTAAACCCCAGTGCATTTTGATTTAATAGGCTGGTTATTTTATGCAAGTAAAATAATCATTAACATTTACCGAAGAGCAGCAATTATTCTGGCTTTGTATCGATTCTCCGCTGCCAACACAAGGCAACGCTGCGAGGAGCTGGGCTGGGCACAGGCACAGCCCGAATTCTGCATCTGGATGCATACATGTGTGTTTTATCATCGCCTGGGGAATGTAATGAACCACCAGGCCCAGGTACGCTGGACCAGGCTCAGCTCTTCAAACATCACCCTTCCTCCTCCTCCTCAGGATCATCTGTCTCCGCTGCCATTTGTTATCCCAGCTCTTCCATGGATTAGTGCCAGATCCTACCCCACTACACAATAAATATCCCCAAGCCAGAGTTGGCATGAAAAATAGCAAACCTCCCAATTTAAATTGTCGCTAACACCTCATCTCCCAGCACGCTCTGCTTCTTACCTCCAGGGAGATGGAAGAGATAAAAAAAACAAACACACCAACAGAAATCCCCACCTCCCTGCATGTGAGACACTGATGAAGAGGCACAAACGAGCCCAGGCTGAGATTGCATCAGGCAGTGGATGTGACTTCTCTGGGGTCCCCCCAAGCTCTGAGCACCCTGGGGAGCGCCCTGTTTGCACCCACAGCAGTTCAAGGCGCAGCTCTTTGCCCCACAGCTGCAGGTTTGGCCAGAGCTGATGGAGCTCTTGGCTGGAAACACTGCTCTTGGCAGAGGCAGGAGCAGGGCAGGAGGCTGCCCCAAACCTTGAGAAGCCAGAAGAGGGGAAAAGCCAAGCTGGAGCTGAAAGCCAAGCAAGAGCCAGGCTCTACAGACCCCACCTTGATACCCAGGGGTGGGGAGATACCCAACCAGCCTACAGAGAGCACCCAGGCAGGGTGCACAGGATGCAGCAAAACCAGGCGGGTTGGCAGGCAGGTATGGGCAGGGCTCCGGCAGGCGGGATGCCCACAGCGCCCAGCTCTGCTGCCTGCCCTTCTCCACCTCCCCGCTCCACCAAGCTACACCGATCTCTTTTCCGCCCCAAAGGCTTCACGGTGCGCTCCAGACTCATTAATTCCGGGGGGACCGCGCATTGCCATGGCGACGCAGGCAGCCCCGGGAACATCCTGCGCGTCCCGGCACACTGCCCAGGACCATCCAGGATGCTCCCGGTGGGTCTCAGCCCCCTGGCTCCATCCACCGTTTCCCTCCCGAGACTCGAGAGCAGCCACCATCAAAAAAAAATCCAGTCATTACAGAGCTGATGTAATTTGCTCTGCTCCATAATCCTATTGCAGCTTAACATGCAAAACTGTCTCGAGCTTTTCTCACCTTCCACAAAGGCGCGTTTCAGAGCACACACACCTCCCTGAGACTTGGCTCTCCAAAGAGCTACAAAATAGGACTTTATATATTTATTTTTTTTCCTTGTCCTTCCTCGAGCGCTTGGCACAGCGACTGCCGCTGTGTCTGCTAAACACCTCCCGTCAGCAGGACGTTGTTAATTGGCACTTTGGGATTCACACGCTCCCCAGCTCGCCTCCAGCTCCTCTGCAGAAACCCAGCAGCACAGATGGGCCCTCAGGAGCGCTCTCCCAACCCTGGGGAGGATGGACCCATGCTCTGTAACCAGGCCATGGAGCCAGGGTTTGGCTGAGTCAAGTGTCTCCAACATCACCAAGGGGCTAGAAGCTGCAGGCACAGCCACATTTATGAGTGGCACGCATGGGCGACAAGTCATTGCATGCCTCAGTTTACCCATGTGCAAAATAGGTGCAAATAATGCGGGGCAGGGGACGGAACCAGCCAGGGCTCCTCTCCCATCCCTAGGGACCACAGCGCATCTCTGCACAGGGACATCCCCATCGCACACCCTGCTGCCTCTGCAGCTCTTGTTTCTCTGCTCCCGCACTACCCTAGATGCAACTCTGGGCTGAAAATCAGAATTTCCCCACTAGCCTGACATGCTGGAGGTGGAGAGCTCAGTGGGAGAAGTAACCTCTGTGCCTTCGCTTATGCCATGTCTGCTAGTGCCAGTGGGCAGCACTGTGGGAAAGGGCATCGTCAGCCCTTGGCTCAGTTTCCTCCTTCCCCAAGGACCATGGGGGAAAGGCACGATGTCCTCTCCAACCACGACTCGACCTCCTGATGGGGAAAGACAGCAGGGATGAGGAAGGCAGAGCTGGACAGGGCTACTCAGGGCTGGGTGGTTTATTCTGCATCTTGCTTTAACCTCGCCTGGCAAGAGCCATTCCTGTGAGCTGGATGTGCACCGACCCTGATGGCATTTCATCTCCTGAGTCATCTTTCCTATCCTATCCCTTCCTATTTTATTTTATTTTATTTTATTTTTTTATTTTTATTTTATTTTTATTTTATTTTATTTTCCTTTAAAAAATTATTTTCCCTTTTCCTTTTTTTATCCTTTTCCTTTTCTCCCTCAATCCCATGCTCCAGGACCCAGGGCTCTGACCAAACCTCTTTGCTCTCCCCAGCAAAGAGGTGGAGAGAAAAAGCTCATTTCCAGCCCCCTTTACTGGAAAGAGAAGACCAGAAATTTGCATTTTAATGCCTCAAAACTACAAGCAAAAAAACCTACCAAACAACAAATACTAAAGAGCTTTTAAGCCAGACCCTAGATGCAATTACTCCACTAATTACACCTGAGAGGCTTTCCATGGAGACCTGAGCTGATGTCGCTTAACATGACACCCTCACGCATCCTTCTCCCTGTTGCCCATCAAGGGTAGGTAAAAATAAATGGCTCCCAGGTTATTTTGGCCTTGTAAAGGGGTTTCTCCAGTCCCAAGGACCAGCCAATTCCCCTTCATTGTTCACTCAAGGCTCAGCTCTTGCAGAGCCGTCAGTGCCGGTGGTGCCGAGTGCGAGTCCAGGCGAGAGCTGGGTGGGTTTTGGCGACAGCTTGAGCTCCTCGAGCACCCAAATCTCCCCAGCAGATGGCTGGGCTGATTACGCACTCCCCAGGTCACCCCAGGGCAACGCCAGCATTTCCACAGCCCGAGGAGAAAATATTTACCCTCCCAGCCTCAGATAAGGAAGGAGCTTTTTTATTTCCCTTTTCCACCCTATATGATGTCAATGGGAGCCCATTCATTTCCCTCCTCCATGGCCAGCAAAGAACAGGCACCACAGCCAGAGAAAAGCCTCAGGAGCCTCACAGAGCGATCGGGGCTCTCCAGGTTCAGTTTTTTCTGTACAAGCCCAGCAGCAGAAAAGGAGGGGGGGGAAATAGGTGCTGGGATGTTTTGATGCACGGCGCCTCGGACACTGGCATCCTTGTTCTCCATGGCCACGCTGTGCAGCCGGAGCAGGGGAAACCTAATCCTGCTTCCTCCTTGCTCAGATTTCCCGGCTCTCTTGTGTTAAAGCACCGACCAGGCAGGCAGCAGCGCTCACTAAATATTACGGTGGCGCCAGCCCTCGAGACACAACGATTTAATGTCCAGTGCATTAAAAGCAAGGCGGGGATGGAGCAAGGTTTTGCATGCCCATGTCCTTCATGTATTGCAAGCCTCTAGGTCGGGACAGACCCTGTTCAAGGGGTTTAAGCCCCATCAAGACCATCCTAAGGACAAAACCCCAAAGTAAAACCCAGAAGGGATGTGAGGAGGAGCACACTGGGGTGCAAGGATGATGCTGGGCCCATCAGGTTCCCATGCAGTGATTTCCCAGGACTGATGAGCCACTATCACTAAAAGGAGCGTGATTTCGGAGGTGTGGAGACAGTTAATCACTCAGCACTTGAAAGATGCGCATATCCAAGTGTTGCTTGTTTGACACTTAAATACCCGAATATTTTGCACCTTAAAAATAGATCTCAACCAGGTGTCAGTGCTGCAAAGGGGGTGTGAAAACCCCGGCTCCAGCTCCTTACAACCAGCAAGCAGTTCCCAGCACATGTGGAAGCGCTCCTCGCCACCGAGAGTAACCCAATTTCTGCTGTCTTGCCTCATCACTCAGCTCACCAACAGGAATTAGAGCGGGGTGGGGAGTTCACATCAGACTCCCTGCCCTCCTCGCCATGCTCAGGGAGGAGAGGCAATGGCATCATCCCGGCCACAAAATTCCTTTCAGCCGCATCTTTTCAGCTGCAAAACCAGCCCAACTCCCTCCAAATGCACCCACAAGTGGGTCGATGTCTCACACCCCCAGCAGATCACCGCTAGAGCCCTTCAATTTCGAAAAAACCCAAGGTATTTCCTCTTTCTACTCCATACACAAAGACCCCTCAACCTGTATTTATCTGCCCTGAACCTTATCTGCTGTGGTTATTCGCCTGGAAATGTAATCAATCTCCCTTCTGACGGCACTGGCCCTGGCCCCTTCAGCTCAGCAGCCACACAGCCGCCCTCCCCTCTGCACCCAGAGGCATCAAGCAATCAAAAGTGATGTGTGATAAAGAAAAATTAAAAAGCGATTAAACAAAAAGATCTATTTTCCCTGTACGGGGTAGTGCACGCATTTGTTAAAGTGCTGCCTGTTTGGATATCGCTCTGTTTTAGGCAAAGGGAGGAGGGATAGTCCCGGGGACCCAATGGCTCTAGGAGCACCGGGACAGCCCCCAGCAATGAGGACATCCCAAATGTGGCCACCGCTGGGACAGGGCCCAGCAGCTGGGACCCAGGACCAGGCTCCCCATGAGTCACGTCTGGAAGTGCTCAGGCTCTCTGCACCACACCAATAAAGCTACAGTTTCGAGATGAAAGAAAACGTCTCAAATCTGCTGGAGATCAGAGCCCTGACCTGAGCATTGCCTGTCTCTGGTTACTGTTCCTTGCCCAGGAAACGCCGCCAGCCCCCAGGGCTCAGCTTACCAAGAAAATAAAAGAGCTGGAGGCTTCCAGCATTATAAATGAGCAACGCTTCGGTCAGTGGACAAAACCACTCCAGGAACAGGGGATTTGAAGGGTTTTTGCATGCGGTGGGAAATGGTTCAAGGTATCCCGTCCACGTGCAGCGGGTGGATGTGTGAAAGGGGGTGATGCTGCTGGAAAGAGCTGTTCAAATATTTATACAGCCCGAGCCTCCTCGTTTCCTGCCCCCAGATGAAGTCCTCTTAATGAAATGTAACTAAACAAGCCGCTTCCATCCCGCCTTCCCGACGATAATTACGGCTGATACAGTAAGCGGGATGGCAGCGTTTCAACACCCCGTCGGAGAGACGAAAACCAGAGCCCTTAAGGCAACAGCTACCAGGCAGCGCCAGCCCCAAACCGCTACGGAGAGGGTTTGTGTTTCAGTGGTGGGACCTCACTGGGGATCCCATCACCCATCTGCCCAGACAAGCTGCTCATGGGGACGAGGTGGCATCACCAGTCCTGGAACAAAAGCCCTGCTGTGCCGCTCCTGGGTTCATCCCAACCCTTGGTCACCCTCTTCCCTGTGTGGGATAATTCCATCATCGCAGTAGATGTTTAATTTTGTCGAGGAATAAGCAGCCAAAGTGAAGCAGCAAGACCATGTGCAGGGTTGGGGACTGCGCACTGTGGAGTTCATATTTGTAATTGAGGTGGCTGGAGTGAAATGTCCCTTACAGAGCCTCTCCTGGTGCCTCCATCTCACCCATCCCGAAGCACTCAGTGACAGAAGGGGAAAAACATCCTCCTGTGCTTGAGAGGGAGAGGGAAACTGAGGCAGAGCAAGAGAATGGACATCAGTGGCAGAGTCCAACATCTTCTTAATGAAAAAGGGCAGTCTTTGCTGTCCTCCACCTTCTCGAGCTGGCAGAGGTCAGCCAGACACAGCAAGACACCCCAGTGCATAGGGCTATCAGGGCAAAGCAGGTTCAAGTCCTTGCTTCACCACATTTCTTTCACCTCTTGGTCAAATCCCTTTGCCTTCCTCCAGCACCACGCATTTTGAAGATGGGTTACTTGGGTTTCTACCCCTTCAAGACCTGCAAGAGCCCAGGGCAGCACTGTGCCACCAGCAGAGAAGATGGGCTGGTGCTGGGTGCTGTGACTCACGGGTGCTGGATGCCTTATGTGCACTTACAACAGCATGTGCCAGAGTGGGGAGCAACCCTGCAGCCCTGGAGGGCTTCACTTCAGCCCTGGGGGGAATGAGCAGGATAGAAGGAGCCCCACAACGGGACTATGCTTCATCCTGTGGACGTGGCAACATCCCAGTGCGACACACACCTTCCCGAGCTCCACACACCTCAGAAGGGCAGCTGTAAGGTGTAGAACCAGCCTGGCTCACAGATCCTCTCTGCTGTTCAGGTGGGGAAACTGAGGCACAAAGCAACTGGGCAGCCTCTGCCCAAAGGCCTGCAATAGCCTGGAGTCCTGGGCTCCCTCTCTTACAGCGTCTCCCCAGGGGATGTGGAAAAAGCAAAAACTTTGCTTGTCTGGGGGTGTCAGGACATGACCTGACCCCTCCCAATGCACTCGCAGCACCATCCGGCCCTGCTGCAGCCATGGGGCTGCCCAGAAAACTAAAAAAAAAAGGAGGACAAAAACACCAGGAAAAAGAAAAATCTTCAGCTCACCAATGGGTTTTTTAATATTTTTTTCAGATCTAAAATTGATTAAAATAAACCCAGTGATCTGACTTAGCTGTTTCTATTTAAGTCCCGAATAAGGACTTGTGAGCCCAAAAGCTTATCTGCTTTGGAGCTTTTTTCCCCCAACTGTATCGGTTGCTCTAATAAAAGAACCGGCCTCTCCCTTCCACCGTACGACTCCCACCACCACTGATTTCTCTGCTGGCTGGAGCAAGTGGCAACATCTCCCACTCCTATTGCTCAGCAGAGGAGCAACAAGGTTACAACTCGCCCAGCTGTGGCTTAGTCCACCACAAAAATTCTAAAAAAAGCAAAAATTTATGTTCAGAAATCTGCCTTCTTCTCCATATTTATTTATTTTCATGGCCGGTGGAGATCATCCTAATGTGTTCCCAGCCCTGTGCAAATCCTGGGTGTCCACCCAGCACCAGGAATGATGCCGGGAAAGCCATGGGCTTTCATCAAGGAAGCAGCAACGCTTGGGTACAAGGAAGATGGGCAGGCGAGGCCAGAGCCCAGCCCTGGCCATGTCCAGGTTCCCTTTGCCATTCTGCTGTGGATGGTCGGTGCAGGAGAGCCAGGGAAGCAGTTCTGTGCTGGGAGCACATTTGGGTACTCAGACTGGAGATGGGGGACTGAAACACTGGGATGCGGCATGGTGATGGACAGGGAACTGTGGTCCCACAGCCTGGCTCTCCCTGGGTGCTCAAACCCAAATTCCAGGCTGGAATGGTGATGCTCCTGCAAAACGGACTCCCAGGGCCTCTAAATCCAGGCCATCTCCCTCCCGCTGGGTACATCCATGGCCAGCGCATCCCTTCCTTGTGCAAGGAGAGCAGTGGGACACGACAAACCCACCGCAACACAATCCCAGAAGTGGGGGTCGCACGGCTCCTTGCCCCCCCCACCAGCAGATTTTGGCTCCATTTGGGCACCCCCCTTACCCAGCGCTGGCCATCGCTCCCTTGAAGGCAAACCCAAGCCCCCGGGGGGCTCCGCCAG
>NW_010199957.1:128941-139743 GCF_000695765.1 Mesitornis unicolor
AGGATGCGATAGCGGAGGGGATTACTTGCTCAGAGCCCAGCAGATTGCCTGTGCTGGGGGGGAGGGCAGTATAAAACCTCATGCCTTGGTATTTGATGGATTTTAATTTTTTTTTACGGTGTAATAAAATGGAGGATTTACCAAAATGCTAAAATTACACCGGGGAGGCAGACGTGCAGCAACAGAAGTGAGCGACATCCACTGCAGCATTGCAATGGGGGAGCAACCTTCGTCTGACCAAAGGGGCACCTTTTCCCCCCAAATTCATAAACCTCTGCCAGACTCCAAGCAACTCAGCAAGGCACCTCCTCCTCCTTTTCACCCATGGGGAAACTGAGTCACAGAGCAAACCCCCAGTGTGGCTGCAAGTCAAATCTTTCATCGAATTCACCACAAAATACCACAGAGATAAGCGGGGATCTCCTTTGCTTCTCCCTACAGCCACAAGCATCAGCACCCCTGAGCACCCCAAATTGCACCCCAATCTCTGTGCTGCACCCAGCAGCCCAGAGACTGCACTCATCCCAGCTTTGCTTCCACCTTTCCTCCTCCCCACTTCCCAAAATGCACAAGGACACACATCTGTAGATAAAAAGCCCTATATTTAGCATTTCCTATAATTAACCTCTGGGACTTGCTGCTATGTTGGCATCCCCAGGGTCAAGGTCTCAGAAGGGTGCATCAAACCCAGGATGGGGACGGCACACTTACACCAGCCAGAATAAAAACCAGGTTAGAAATCTGCACGTTGCTGGTGTGGAGGAGTGTCCTCTACTCTCATCCCCAGCTAGCCAAAATAAAGTGGTTTACACACTCCAGGCTGCACTAAAAATGGGGATTCGGGGTCACACCCCAACCTGGGAGTGGGAATGCTGGTGAAGAGGTGATGGCTCTGTTCCCCCTGACCCCAAAACCCTGCCAGGACCGGGCTGAGTGTGCAGCTTGGCCAAACATCAAGAATTAATGTGGACATCCTTTTGCCACTCCCTCCCTGGGTTCATGTCGCTGCAAGGATGTTACAGAGGACGCTCCCCGCATGTGCTCCATAGAAATCCTGATTTCTGCCCTTTGCAGGGGATGAGGCCATGCTTGCCCAGCCAGGCTCTGCCAAGCCCTGCTCCCTGCTCAAAGCCATCCCTGGGGTTCATGGCAGCAAAGCAGCACAATGTTGGGTGCTGCAGGGACAGGAGCAGGGGAAATAGTGCGGGTGACCCACTACCGAGGGGTGTTTCTTGGCAATCAAAGCAATACGGCTGGGGGGGACTCCACAACCAGGATGCATCCCTACTGCCCTGGGTCAGGGTCTCCTCCTCAGCTCTGGTTCCCAATGGGAGCTCACTCAGCCTTCAGCATCTCCAACAATGGCTTTACACAGCATCCCCACAGCCCCTTTATCCTGGCACATCCCAACCAACAGGAGGTTCCCGTTGCCTGGCCCAAATTTTTCCATTTGTAAGATGCATCTGTCACTAATTCTACATGACCATAGTGGTGCCTGCCTGCTCCTGCCTGCCCCTGCCTGTTTCTGGCTGCCACATGCAGGGCAACCCAGGTGCCTGGCTTCCTTCCACAGCATCTGCTCAGGTTGGGCACTTGGCATCACTTGTCCCAACACAGGCACACAATTTTGGGGGTCCCCATTGGAGAACACCGACGCAGCACATGGGAGTAAGAAGCTGCAATGGGAGGTGGTGGATTTCTTGGCTGCAGAAGGCAGCAAGCATCCTCATCACTCTCACAGCCAATTTTGGGTGATGCTCCCCGTCCATGCGACATCCCAGTAAGCTGGGGTCAATTGCTCCAAAACCCTCCAGGAAATGCCACAGGAGCGAGGCAGAGCAGAGACCCCAAGGCCAGGCTTTACACAGAGGTCAAAAATGCCACAATACCCCTTTCACATGCACAGAATTGCTCTTCCTACCCCAAAAAAAGATGCTTTTCAGCACCAGCATCCATCATCCTCTGACCCCAGCCCTGCCCCGAGCTAGGCATGTCCAAAGCAGCCCCCCAGGGTGACCTGCCCAGTGTCACCCAGAGGTGACACCACTGTCACCCAGGAGGCTGCAGGCGCTAATTGCAAGACCCTCAGTGGCTCATTTCCCCCCCACCACCACCACTCTCCTTCGTCCCTCCTGTTCCTGCAGCTTTATTTTCCCTAAGCCGATTGCCGGCGGTGCCGCCAGTGCGGGGGCTGCCCGCGGTGACGCTCCGGTGTGCCACTGCCAGAGCCAGGCGCCAGGTGAAGCAGGCAGTGCTCTGCAAGCTGCAGTGGGAGCCCGTCTGCGAGGATTAAAGGGAATTACAGCCACTGATTAACTGCATCAGTGGCAGAGAGCTGACACGGTGGCCAGAGCAAGGCAGGAGCCAAGATGCCACCCAAGAGTGGTCCCCAGCCAAGAGCATCCTTCCCAGGTCCCTTATTCTCCATTTTGTTTCCCACTGTAGCAGGCAGGTCTGGTCCAAACCTTCCCTAAATATGGGTGAGAGACACCAGCAGGGTGTTTCCCCCTCTCTATTTCCATGAGCATGTATGTGTCCGGCTCCAAACTCAGCCCCAGAAGGTGGCACCCGTCCCTGCTGCCCCCAGCAGTCCAAAAATAAGGGGTTTCCTCAAACCAGGCACAGCCACTCCCTCCACAGCCAAGGGCGACACATGGGGAGGTACCCGGGTAACTCCCTGCATGGGTGAGCCCCTCACCACATGTCCCCAGGTGGGTGCCACAGGAACGGGGAGGGATCAGGAGATGTGGGGATGGGCCCAGGGCTGGCAGGGAGCAGAGCTGGAGTCTGTTCCTGCAGGAACCAGATGGCTCAAGGGAGCCTAATCCTGCCTGGCGCTGGAGAGGAGAGGTCCGAGACCTCCATGCAGGCATCTTGAGGAGCAGGAAAGCTGCAGGGTATAGGAAAGTCAAAACATGGGTGTTTGGAGGGGGACAGGCCACTGACAGCTCTGCGATGCTCTGGGGGAGTTAATCCCCTCTCTGTGCAACGATGCAACAAGAAAGCCATGGGAAAGGTCCCCAGCAAAGCCAGGTGTAACACCCCAAACTCCTGCCCCATTTCCAGCACTGGTTGCGTATCTCTGGTATGCACCTTCTCCATACACAGGGAGCCAAGGCCACGGTGGGCTCTGGTCACACATCCCACGTCCTTTGAAGGAAAAACATCCCTGGAGCCTGGAGGAGCTGTGTAAAACCTTGGACTTGACGACTGCACAGCCCTTCCCAGGATTAAAACCTCCCGACCAACACAGAACCTCCCAACCAAGACATATCCCACTGGATCTGCACGCTGGGCTGGCACAGCAGCAATGGGAGCTGCTGGAAATGGGTGGGAGGCAGCAGGGCCAGATCCAGGCTCGGTCCCTTCCTGCCACATTTCTCATCGTGGATTAAAACAAATCCACCAGTTTTGTCTCCCTAATTATGGCCAGGAAAGGTTTGCCATGCCAGGGAGCGCGGTCTCTGTGCTCCGGCTCCTAATTACAATGCAGAGCGTGCAAAATACAGGTCACCCGGCGCTATTATTACACACCTGGATGGTTTCCATTAATTAAAGGGGATAAAAAAAGGAAAGCTGCAGAGGTAGATGTGCAACATGGGAGCCCGAAGGGATGGATGTAAAAATACCCCGCGTGGGGACGAGCGTGGGTGACTCATGGGGACTTGGCAAAGCGCGGCCAGCACCGGGACGCCGAGCAGATGGGCTCCAAAGATGGGCTGGTGGCACGTCCCCATCTGCAATGGCTCCACAGGCCTCCTGGTTGAGGATGATGGGGTTTTGGGGCATCTTTGTGTTCAGGGTTTGCATCCCACTGCTGCGGTTAATGTAGGGAGGAGGGGATGGGTGTTGCACAATGCGTGGGCTGAGCGGTGGGCAAGGGGAAGAGCGAGATGTTCTCCCAACAGCACATAAATACCCATCAGCTGGAGCAGAGGGGGTCTCCACTCCCACCAACATCACACAGGGACTGCGCCTTCACCCTGCAATACCACAACACTTCAGGACCCAGATGGGCACCCCATGAACAGCATTCAGGTTAACGGGGCTCCCAGGAGCCTCCTCACACCCTCCTCTTCCTCACACTTCCCAGGCAATACAGGCCGGCTCCAGCTCCCGCTTTGGGCAGGCTCTCCATAGCCCCACAAAAGATGGGGACATTACATTTGTTGTCCCCCAGACCTCCCCCCTGCAGCCCTGGTTCAGCCAGGCCCATGGAAAAGCTGCCAGAAACCTGCTCCCTGCCTGCTCCGATAACAGCCCTGTGCTAAACAATGAGAAAGTGAGGAAAAGAGCAATTAGCCTTTATGAAACCCAGCCAAGCGCAGCCCCAACCCTCCCACCCCTGTACTGGGCTGGTCCTAGCGCCGAGATGCAGGCAGGGACCGGCAGCTTGGATTTGGTCCCCATGACCCATCCGGTCCCCTCCTTTACCACGGCAAAACCCTTCCCTGCAGGGGGAGGAAGGCTTTGGGATGCTTGAGGAGCCACATCCCAGCTCGTTGGACATTGGGAAGAGGAACCAGCAGCCATCAGGGCACAGATTGCAGTGTTTGAGCTCATACTCCCTCAATTTTCAGTGGAAGAGGGAGGACAATGCTTAATTGTGTTGCAGGAAGAAGAAAATGAGCTCACGGCTGGTGGTGGAAGAAAAGCTTTCAGCTGGAAATGCCTGCGGGCCAGAGGAAATCACCCAGGGAGGGAGCTGGGACACGGAACCGGCCACGCCGCACCCCAAATCTCTTTTCCACGCTGTTTCTGATGGGGAGAGGAAAAGACTCAGCCCTGCCTGGGGACAGGATGAGCTAAGCATGGTTATCTGGGGACATGGGGACATTTCGGGGACCACGAGCTGGGCTGCAAACCTCTTCTGCTTTCGGGCGCGTGATGCCCATCTCAGCTGGGCTGACTCAGGAGGCAGAAATCCCCCTGGCCTGAGGCCACCACCAAGTCACCTCCTTCCATGGGCACAAGGTCACCTCCCTCCATGAAGGGACACCTCTATGGGGCGAGTTGTCCTACTGTGGGTGATACTGGCACGGCACAGATGCTCTGTAACTATTTTTCCCCCCCACAAGGGACTAAGGAGAAATCTGGACCCCCCCTAAGCATGCCCCCGGGAATGTGGGATGGCCTCGGTGAGCTGGGGCACTGTCACCATGTCAGGGGATGCTCCACCGAAACCGCAGGAGAGGCAGCCATGGGAATTAAAAGCCTCTTAATGACCACAGAAAGCAACTGTGGGCTTTTTAATTTTAATTTGTGTTTTTCAAATGTCACTTCATTCTCTGGGATTGGCTCAACGGTGGTCATTAAGGTGGCCAGGGGAATATCAAGCCCCGAGAGATGGGCTGGGGTGAGGAGAGGAGGGCAGCGAGGGGCAGCAATTTGCTCTCAGAGGGAAGATCCTCCAGCGCCACTCAACCCCCTTCTCCCAACCATCCCCTTGGCGGCCGGTTCCTCTCCCTCCCAGCTGCTGCCTCAGTTTCCCCATTCCCTAACCAAGGACTTGAGGTCACATCTGGCCCTCCATGTGCTGCAGCTGAGACTCTTGGTGGGACCTAAGGCTCTCCCCAGCCATGAGCTCTAAAAGCAAAGCCACTGTCACCATTCAGGGGGATTTTCTGCCTGGTTTTGGGTCAGCACCACGGAGCAGGCAGAGGGCCCACATCCTGCCCCCATGGTGAGGGTAGAGCCAGGCATTTCCCCTATCAGGGAGGAAATCCCACCTTCCCTACCAGGCAGGTATCACCTGCAGCCCAGGGAGGGCTCCCAGCATCACTTTTAGGGATACAGAAGCATCCAGGTTGCACAGCACCCATAAAATGGCAATAAATGCATTAAAAATCAAGGGATGCTTCGCTGGTGCCACATTTAAGTGTCGTGGAAAGGAGAAAAGTTATCACTGTCCTGGAGCTGTGATAACCATCACCTCTCTGCTCCTAAAACTGCTACAGTTCAGTTACTGGAGCCCTGCTGCCCCTCCCAATCTGTTCTCGTGCTGAGCTGCAGCTAATGAACCTCCTAATAATAATTAATCAGGAATATATTAGAGCCTCTCGCACACAGCAGGAGATGAACGCTGCCTCCCCCTCTCCATCCCAAAGGGCAGGTCCCCCAAACCACTGGTGAAACGCAAACGAAGGAGCCCTTTTCCCAGGCAGCCCTTTTCCTTATGGCGTTTAATTAGGAATAATTAATCAAGGGTGGTGCTTTGCTGACCGGGGTGTTTGCGAGCTTGCGTGTATTCTACGGGAAGGAGTTTCTGCCCACCTTCCCCAGAGTTGTCATGGAAATTGTAATGGATGGCGATTGAGATGCTGCGCTTGCCAAATGCAAACCTGGCGCAATTTTCAGAGGGGCTCCAGCCTGAAGGAGATTAAACTGAGTAATCCTGTGCTGGGTGAACTGGGAATCATCAGAGGGAGACCTGGCCCCTCCTTGATAGGGAAGGAGAGGGAAAAGAAACACCCCACATCTGTCCGGAGAAGCTTCACGCTTTGCAAATGCAGCTTTACATGGAAATTTTTCTGCCATGTCAGTAGGAGGAAGTAAAAAACCCCAAAATATTGTGGAGCAGAGGGTCAGGGTGGGATCCACCAGCAGCTGCTGCCAGAAGCAGCCGGGGCAGGCAGGGATGCAGGCAGGCATGGGAGCTCAGCACCCATCATGGGGGCAAAGCTTTCACCTCACTTCCCTGCCCACTTGGACCAACCAAAGCTTCACCCCAAAACTGCAGCCCCCCGAGCATCCCCCGTTCTATTCCAGAGGTGGAAACAGGACTGGAGCCGGGCCCTGCAGAGGAGACGGGGAGCACAGCGTTGCTCGGAGCCGCCTGAGCCCCAGTCATGCGAGCGGCCATAAATAGACCCGATTTACATATGTAGGACGGAGCCCGCCACGCCAGCGCGGCCACGACCTACTTTTGGGACATGGGCGCGTTCGGGGGCTGTGGTGGGCTCAGCTCGGCCCCCTCAGAGCAGCCTACCCTGCCATGAGCAGCAGAAATAGGTTGGGAGTCCCCGCTTTTGACGCATCCCTGGGTTTTCGCACCCAAACTGGCAGCTCCCAGGGGACACAAGGGCTGCTCTCGCCTCCGACGTTGGCACCTATGGGAAGGGACCAGTGGGCTCACAGCACCCATCGGGTTTAATCGCACACTCTGGAGCGCTGAGCAAGCTCAAGACTCAGTTCCCACTCATGTCACGAGCTGTGGGGGCTCAGCTCCCGCACATCTCCATCTCTCACTCCTCGCTGCTGTTCCAGCATCCGCAACTAAAAGGCTCTTGCAAGATAGGGCATATGGTGTAAAGACCCCCACGCACCCTCTACACGCTATTTTTACCTTTATAAGCCTTTTTGCAACACTGAGCATAAAGCAATAAGCTTTTACCGGTGCCTCTGGGATGCTCCTTCCCTTAAGAACCACAGAAACTGATTGGTTTCTGTACGAACACAGCTTTTTCCATTAAGAGAAAGGAAAAAAAAAACCCAAACCAACACGATAATCCACCGCTGCTGAGCATCTTCCTGCTCACAGGCGTTTCAGCAGCATTCACCTGCACATCTGAATTGGGGATGGCACCGGGAAGTCCCCGAGGGGAGAACTGCCGATATTTATTTCACACCTTGTTGTTTCCCTCTGCCCGGGCAGCTCTCAGAGCATCTCCAGGCAGGAAGGAGGTTTCTGCTCCATCTTTCTACAATAGCAAAAATTCAAAGCAGCTTTAGCCTTCTGGTGGAAACACCCCTGCCTGACACCTTTAGTGTTATTTGTTCTGAGCTATTCAGGCCTTCCAGTCTCTGCTGCTGAAGAAAAACTTATCATTGTAGGGGGAAAACAAAAACCACCTCAACCAGCTCTCAGATGTAGTCCCTAGAAGCAGGTGAGGAACAGGCAAGAGGAGGATGTTTCACTGCATCTGAGGCCTCTTTTTTGCATCCAAAGTAATTTGCTTTAGTGCCCCATGGCTGAAAACACGAAAGGAAGAGATAAAAGCAGAGAGAGAAATGTTCTGCCCTGCTCTCCTCTGGCATCAGGGCCAGAGGGCATCAAGAGAGGCAGAAAGAAGAGAAACCGCTTTCTTCTGAGGGTGGGTGGTCAGTGCACTGACAAATGTACCAGCAGCCCTGTGGGGGAACGGGCACCTGCATCCACACAGTGGGACTGTCAGATGGACCAGGATCCCTCGTGGGGACCAGGACTGGCAGCCCTGTGCAGGGATGGGTACCACCATCCCCGCATGGGGACTGTCAAATGTGCCAGTCCCTGAACGAGGATGCGTAACAGCATCCCTGCATGGGGGCACTGTCAAAAGTACCAGCATTCCATCACAGGATGAGTGCCAGCATCCCCACATGGGGACTGTCAATCACACCAGCATCCCTGCACAGGGATGGGTACCAGCATCCCCAGGCAGATACCACCCAGCTACACCCAGGACCCAGCCTCACTGTCCCAAGCCCTGCCACTCTTCTTCTCCACAACCCCAAACCATCAGACCAGGAGGAAAATTAAAGCAGGGAGAACTGAATCCCAGGTCAGCTCCCAGGGCACTGGGACACCCACAGCAGCAGCAGAAGCCATGGGGCCACTTGTCACACCCCCTGCTCATCTCATCCCCCAGGGAAGGTGTTTCTGGCCTCTGCACAGAGCGAGGAAGAACCTTGCCATGCAGTGACCATCTCCCACCAAGCACTGGGGTTTTTCTCTGCACCTCAGCTCCTGGAGCTGAGGGATTCACTTTGTGCTTGGAAAGGCATTTCCAGCTCTTAAGTCCACAGGTAAAGCTTGAAAATGGGACCCCAAGGAGCTCTCTCAGCCCAGAGGGTGAAGCAAACAGACCCAAAATTTTGCTTTCACAAAATGGGAAGGTTTTCATGCAGGTTTCGCTACTGGTGTGATCCCATCGGAAAGGCACATTGTTGCAAAAGCAAACATAAAAAAGTCAAGACATTTATTAGCCTGAAACACCAACTGCCCCTTTGTTTTCAAGTCAAAACAGGCCAGCTTGGCTTCCAAACAGGTCCTTTTTTTTCTTTTTCTCCCAGGAAACACTTTGCTGTATTTCACCTCTGGGAAAATGTGGCTTTCCAGGTCCCCCCAGCAGGACTCGCTGTGGCCCCAGGCAGCGCCCACCCAACCAGACAGGCTCTTCTCCCCAGATTTCCCCTCCTGGCATTTTCCTTCCTCTTCCTCACACAAGTGTAGTTCAAGCCATGCAGTGCCATGCCCAGTCCAGCCCCGCCAGCTCCCACACCCCAAGACACCCGGTCAGGTCTGCAAACCCTCAGAGCTCCTTGCCACAACAAGCCCTGGTCCCCAAAGCCTTCAGTGATGCAAAATACCACGATGCAGGTGCTGTGGCGGAGATGGCCCCAACCCATGCCCAGTCCCAGACCACCCTGAACCTGCACCCTCCTGCCCCAGAGAAGGACTTGTGATCCTCAGCCAGGTTAAAACCTTTGCAGAAGGGAAGAAAAAAATAATGAAAAACCACTAAACCCCTTCTTTTTAAGCAGGGAATGCAAGGCTTGCGCAAACGAGCATGACCCTCAAGCCCTGCTGCAGAACTGGGGATTTTTGCCCGGGAAGATACTGGGTCAAACAAAGCAACATCGAAATTCCCCTCATCGACAGGATTTGGCCTGTTTCTCTGGGAGCGCCTGCTTTCCCTCATCGCCCACCACATCCTCACCCCTGCCACAGCCCAGGAAGGGGAAGGACCCATTCACACACGATAAACACAGGTGGCAAAGGCGCTGGGGAAGTTTAAGTTTGGAGCTTCCCTAATTAACAGCGTCCAGACACAGCGCAGGAGGCACCGACCCCACTTCAGCGTCACTGCAAACACCAAAAAGAAGAAGAAACCCAATTAACTTCTTGGTGCCCTTTCATTTTAAGTCAAGATTGAGTTTTGAATGTGCTTCGGAGAGTCACAAGATGCGGTCTTCACATGGGTTTGGTACCCCTGGTTCTGGCTGGGGGGCGTTGACCTTGTCCCATCCTCCAGAGTCATGGAGACAGCAGAGGAGGAGGCTGGGAGCCTGCATCCCAGCTGAAGATGGGCAGCACTCGGGAAAGAGCTGCAATAACAAACAAACCCTCTTGTTGGGGTTTGTTTGGGTTTTTTTTTTCCTCTAATTGCTCTTGCTATTTTAACTGAGACAGACATTTCCTTGACGATTTCCAAGGGCTATAAATGTTTTATGTCCCTTTCCTCTCCGCTCAGACAGCAACTTCTGCTGATGCTCGGTGTAAGCAAGACCTGGAGTGGAGCAGCTGGGTGCTGCCAGGGTGCAAAGGAACCAGGACCCCAGCCACAGGGGGAGGATCCGGCCCTGTGGCCGTATAGAAAACCATCATTTCCCTCACTGGGTCCTTTCTTGCCCCCATTCATAGAAGGAAGAAGGAGATCCCACCACCCGGCCTCCATCACGATGTCTTTCTGCTGCAGAAAACTATATATAGTGCATTAAACCCTTTGGGGGCTTTGCTGCTTGCTGAGATATTTATAGCTGGAGGCAAACTCCGACTGCGCTCACTGGGAGCAGCTGGGATTGCACTGGGAGAGGCAGGATCTGACCTGCGCCTGCAGCGGGGGAGCGGGCGCTGCGGCGAGCATCCCTCCCAGCAGCCAGGATCAGCCCCGAAACCACCAGTCCCCTGCCCACCATGGGAGAGAAGGGGTGGGATGCTCACCTGCCAGGGTCAGGGGGTTTTGGGGAGGGATTTGGAGGTTTTTGGCCAAATCTGGAGCCAGGAGGATGAGCTGCAGAGCTGAGAGGCTCAGCAACAGCTC
>NW_010199957.1:139774-144934 GCF_000695765.1 Mesitornis unicolor
AGAAAAGCAACTGCTCCCATCCCCATCCCAGCATCCACAACATCACCAGTGCATGAAGCTGCCCAGCACGGACGCAGTAACGGGTTTTATCCGGGGGTTACAGCACCGGGATGCTCGGTCCTGGGGGAATTGTCTAGCCCAGACACAGCCTGGGGTTGGGCTGGAGCTGGTGAGAGCAAATGGGGAGTTTGGGGCTGGGTCCGAAGGAGAAACCCCCACATGGGGGTGTCCGGGACGGCCTCCTGTACCATCGGGTGCTTGGCAGCCGGGATGGCCCCAGCCAGATCCTAAGCTCCTTGGAAACAAACAAACCAAAACAACCCCAACAAAACCAGAAATAAACTCTTTTATCTATATACCATCTATACACGGTTGATCTTCCCCGGTCCCTTCACTTTCAGCCCAGCACAAAACCCAAGGGCTCAAGGGCTGGGAGAGAGCACCCCAAGGAGACAGTCCCAACCATTCAGACCCCACTGTTTAGACCCAAGAACTCACTCCCCTGGCAAGAGCGAGGCAGGACACAGAACTATTGCTTCCTTCAGCCCCAGCCACCCCTCGCCTGCTGCCTTCCCTTCCCAGCCGGTGTCATTCCACTTTCCTCTCAGGATGGGGTATGTTTGATGCTGGATTGCTGCATCCAGAGCCCAGCCAAGTTTCTATTTTCCCCCTTCTCCACACATCAACTGAAAATACCCAAAGGATGTGTCCTCTGCAGACCATCTCTGGGTCTCGCTTGGGATGTTACAGACACAGAGACTGGATCTCAAATTTTGGTAAACTGTGATCTTTGCACACACATCTCCAGGTGGGTGAGTGGGTAGGGACGCAGGAATGTCCATAGGGATGCAAACATCCCTCAGGACGATGCACCACGGACCGTCTTGAGAGTACCAGGCAGCCCCAGCCATGCCCATGCAATCCCCACATCATGTTCAATGGGTTCCCTCTCTCGTCCTCCTCCTCCATGGCAGCAGGAGCCTTCCCTCCCACCCTCCTTCTTCTCCTCCTCCTTCTCCAGCCTTTGGTGGGGCATCTGAAGAGCTCTTGCCATGGAAGATAATGGGATTTGGGATGCTCCACAGCTGGGACCTGTCCCCATCCAGGACCAGGCATCCCAGAGGGATCAGGGCTGCAATGATCCCCTGGCACAGAGAGCACCCACTCCTGGGGAGCACCCACCCACCTCCGCACAAGCATCCCTGGGGATCACTCACGGTGGATTTAGGGACACTTGCGTAGGGATGAAGACATTTGGGGATGGCATGACCCCTGCTGCAAGGTCTCATGCATGGCTTTAAACACCACAGCCAGGAGACGGGACAGGCACCTTGAATGGGAGGAGCAGGCATTAAATAATCCCAATTGAAGGCAAGAGGGAGAATCAGCTGCATTGCTCCCATTACAGCACCGAGGGATGCAGCTCAGAATTAACGCCCCAAAAATCCAGGGGGTCCTGCCCAGAGTCCGAGCAGCCCTGACACCCCAATGCCACAGGGGACACCGGGGAGCCAGGCCCGCTTGCTAACCCTCCCCATGGCCCCCTCTCGCAGCCTAATTGCAGCCTGCCAGGCAGCTAACGAGCACATTGCCCCCAAACCAATTATTTACTGATAAATGGGGATAAATAGTGCCTTTCTGCACCAGAAGAAAACAAAAACAACTGATTATGGAGGCTGGGTGCCACTGGGTGCCACATCCTCACCTGAGCATCCCAACCAGGGGCAGCTCCAACACCTCTGGCACCTGTGGGTCTCTGGAGGGTGACAATGCCCCATGGCCACCAAGCCCAGCACAGGACCCAGTTTCATCCTTGTTTGATGCCCAGGTCCTCATTTAACGCCTCAGCTTCTCCATCAGCAAATACATGTGGCATAGTCCCTAATTAACCCCAGGCTAATTAACCCCAAGATCCCACCCAGCTTTGCAACTCTGGTGTGCTCATGGGACATGAGCCACGCACACTGGCAGAGCACTGACTTGCAACTAGTGGTGGCTAATTAGGGCTTAATTAGCACTCATCAGTGCCGTAGGAGCACGAGGAATGGGTGCTGCAGGTCGCACCCCCCGGCACCCAAGGACGCTGTCTGGGCTGGGGTGCACCGAGCCTGTCAGGCCTCAGGAGCAGGGGAGCGTCCTGCAAAGCTGATTTATTATGTTCTGCATTATTTGTCCTGGAGGAGAGGGCAAGATGAGGGAGCGGGGACACCAGAGCAGGACCAAGGCACCCCAAAGTCACGGGGATGCAGCGGCCATCTCTGCCAACGCCTCCAAAAAAGGGAACCGCGCGCTGTGAGGGCTGAGAGCAGCGCCGGAGCTGTGTAAAATCATCCCAAATCATCAACAAATACCTGGCAGCTCCGGGTTTTTCCACTGGGCCGGAGCCAGGGCTTCGCAGCGGTTCCAGTGCCGGGCCCTGCCTCCTCCCCACGCTCCCCATCATTGCCATCGCCAGGACAAGCTCTGGCTCTTAAATACCCTCGTCCCAATGGCAGGAGATTCCCACACCACCCTCGTGCATGGGGGAGAAGGAAAATTAAAGGCTGGATGATGCTACATGCCAAAAAGCCCCAAAAATGGAAAAAAAAAATACATTACTCCAGCTTCCTCTGATTAATCTTTACGGGATGCGATGGAGATGTTTCCCAGCAGCATCTCAGGACACAACGGACATCCCCAGGACAGCCAGTGCCCAAAATACTTGTTAGGAGCCCGGTAGACCCAAATTTGCTTTAAATAAGCTGGAAGTAGTGGACTGACACTTAGTTTGGAGTAGTAAAGCTCTTTGCATGCTCGGTGCCAGCACCACTCACTGTCTCCGCAGGAGAGAAACACAGGGGCTTTCTGTTCAGCTATAGCTTTCCTTGCAAAAAAATAAGAAATAAATAAGATTTTTTTTAAATGCCCATTTCAGACCAAAACTCCCACTCTCTTGCCCCAAAAACGCAGCCCTCTGCTGTATTTTTGACATTTGCTAACGCGAGCATCATTTACAAACCAAGCCAAACTCGCGCCCGGGACTGCCCGCCCTTCTCAGCAGTTATTCAACCCAACCAACGCAGTTCGTGAAACAGCTTCATACCCCTCCTCCTCCTCCAGAAAACAGCATTTTTTGGCAAATAAACTGTTTTGCCAACAAGTTGTGCTCCGTGCTGCCTAAGAGACGATGCCTTTCCCCGGCTCAGCCTCCTCCACCCCAATGAGCCCCAATTCAGGTCCCGCACTGGGGCTGCAGCGGTGGGAACACACACCCGGGCACCCCAACATTGAGTATTTTTCACCCTTTTTGCTAAAATAATCCTTATTTCGCCATCGGCCGGGAAAGAAGCAGCAGCCCTGAGGTTAACGCTGTTATTTTTATCTTGAAATAAATAGTTTGAGCTGCGGCCAAGCTGTTCTGAAGGAGGAGATGCTTCGCATCGTGGCTGCAGAGATGTAAACACACACGGCCCTCGGCTCGGCGGGGGCAGAGCAAACATCCCATGGAGCCCAGAGAGAGCCCAAATCGCCCGTGCTGGGATGCTGAGGGGGAAAAAGGGGGAATGCAAGGCAAGGCTTTGGGAGCATCCCTCCAGGGCGGGGACCACAGCGGTACCCATCGCTGTTCACCCACGAACTGATGCCATCCCCTCCATCTGCTCAGTGCATCGCACGCGCCAGCACAGCTGGGTTAAATACTGTTTTAACCAGGGCCAGAATTAACCTTCTGAGTCAATTTTAACAAAAACCCTTGAAAGAACCAGCTTTAAAAATGCCCTCACCATCCTGACAGCAAAAAAGAGCATTCCTGTGCCACCAGGTTCAATCTCATTCCTTCCTGACCACAGTAAGACTCTCAAAAACATGGTTTGGGGTGGGGGGCAGATGCTGCACCCAGGCTCAGCCTGGCAGCCCCAGGAGCTGCCCTGTGCCCAGATCCTATCATGTCCTTCCCCCCCACCGAATTCCAGCAGTTCCCATCCTGCCCCGCAGGGCTGGGCACCAAGGGGGGGGCCTTTGCCCCCTGCTCTGCTCACGAAGGTCGCCGAAACGCTCGGGAGCTTTGCACGAGAAACTCGGCGTAAATGTCAAATTAATTAAGTGGGGAAGATGTAGCGTCGCCACAAAAAGCTCTCTGTTTCGCCCCGCTGCCCTTCCTCCCACCTCCGCGCTCCCCAGAGCCGGCCTTGGCTGCGGCGTGCGAAGGGCCAATGGACGCTCCCCAGGGCAACTATTTCCCTCCCCATAAAGCACCGCACCAAGGAAAGAGGGAAAAGCATTAAGCGAGGGTGGAAAAGCTGGGAAAAGCACAAAGCAAGGATGGAAAAGCTGGGAAAAGCTCTCCAGCAGCCACCGCTCCTCCCCGTGCACATGTGCTGCAGCATCGTCTCCAGGGACATGGCTGGGGAGGGATGAGCACTTTCTGCCGGGACCAGGCGGATAAACAGGGACATGTTCTCCCCTTTGGGCCCGTGAGGGGCTCAGTGGCATCGCCCCTTTTGCAGGGTAAATCCTTTTCCAGCAGCTTGCTGTGTCCTGAGCGAACGGAGCCTTGTGGAGGCATTAACAGGGGTAGGAAGGATGTGGAGTGAAGGGGGATGCTAAGGGATGCTGGGGACCACGGCTCCGCAAAGGAACCTCCCAGGGGATGCCAAACCAGGCACTAAAGGGAGTTTCTCTCCCCCAAATAAATGCTTCCCATCTCCTGGATGCCGAGGCAGGGTTTGCAGAGATGCTGAGTGTACATGAGGGAGCAGAATAAAAGCAAAAAACACACCCAGAGCCATGCAATTGGACCTGGCCTCCCTGCCCTGCACCGATCCCAGGGAAAGCTCAGTGAGACTGGGACATGGGTACAGAATTAATGCCCTGACCTAAAACTACTGTAAAGACTTTAAAGGAAGGGAAAGGCTCCCATCTCGCAGAGCACAGCCCCGGTTTTGGTGCCTTCCAGCCAGGTTTGGTACCCGGCTCACGTCGCGCTGGGAACGGGCATTCCCCTGGCCTGGCTGCCGTCTCCAGGGCTGCCGCGCGTCCCTGTCCTCCGACTGCTCTTCTGAGGGGAAACGGAGCCTTAGGGACACTTGAGGACTTAACTCCCACTCAGCATGGGCAGGGACAGGAGGTGCCAGCAGCAAGAGGACCCTGCACCCCTCAAGGAGCTCTAGGACCCATTATTAT
>NW_010199958.1:0-3393 GCF_000695765.1 Mesitornis unicolor
TTAAGTTGTGGTCAGGGCCGACCAAGCCCAGTTGGGCAAGGCCGAGGCCACGCCACCCAAACCTGGGGCTGCGCTGGTCAGGTTCAGTGCCAGAGAGAGAGCGAGGCATGCCCTGCACCCCCCTTAAATACATGAATTCGCAGAGGTGCTGATTGGCTTGGCCCTGGTCAGAGGTGGGTCTGACAAAGGCAAAGGGGGTCTGACAAAGGAAAAAGGGGAGCTTTTCAGGTAGCTTCTTAAAGGGCCATCTCCATAGCCCTTCCCCCGTTACCAACGACACAACCAAAAACCCCTCACAGAAAACCCAATACATAGTGCATGAAGGTGGACCAAATAGTGGAACAAAACCATTCCTCACTGTGTAGTGTAAGGACAACATATTTTCTAGGAACCACTGGGACACTGCCAAGGGTACAATACATATTTAAAACTCATTGTTACATTGTTTTTAAACCTGAGGCCAAATAAACAGAGCTGGGGAAACATGATTCTGCTTTTAATAATTTCATTGGAAAATGTCATTTTTATGTATAACCTATGGCAATTGTGGAAAGCACTGTGGTGATATGATTACACACAACTTAGTTCCTATATGAATTAATAATGAAACATGATTAACTCCTTACTATTATGAATTATTTACATGCACTACATAGTTTTAAACATAGATGTTTGGAAAAAAAATTTAAACCCAGGTTTTGTGTTTTGTTCTACATTTTCTGTACAATCTACCAGACATGTATTTCAATTTGTCAGGGTAATATTTTAAAATGTTATCCTAACTAATATTCTGTAAAATACAGAAATAGTAGAGAATGATTATCATTCATAGCAGATTTCCTTCCTCTCACCAGTGACATAATGGAGTACCCCAAAGCCAGATAATTATTAGGAAGATTCATTAGAAAAACTAGAAAATACATGGCCCAAAAATATATTTGTAATCTGAAAGAAAATGTCTTTCTGTGTATAATGTAAAACAATTCTGGAAGATTCCATGTTTGCAAAGTTAAAGTTCTTCAAGCTTTATAACACTGAAAATGTTATCAGCTCCATGAAATGTCATAGGAATGTAATTTTAGATGGATTTGAAAGATGCAGTGGCATTTCCAAAAGCACCTAACTGACTTAAAAATAAATCCATAAATGGATTTCAAAGTTAGTTACTACAGTGTCTAAATGGTCTGACACTCTCTTCAATTTGAGTTATGCATCCTGATCTCAACAAAGCACAAGCAAAAAGTTAAGGGCATCTAAATGGCAGATGCTCTGTTATCAGTGAGGTTCATGATCTTGGTCCCCAAATCATTGATGCTGAACATTTTGAGCACGCCATGGCTTTTGAGCACTCCATCTCTCTCTGGACAGGTATCCAGACTCCCTTACATTGAAAGAGTGGAACAAAGCCAATGGCAAGTATCAAATGTTTGAGAAGCTTGTATTCAGGACATGGAGAATTTGTATAGCTAGACCCATGAGATAAGAAATGCTCTCACATTTGACTGTTTACAAAAATGCCAGCCATGTGGAAGCCTAACTGAACTGTTAAATTAAAAATGCCATGGAGAATTCTACCCCTCACAGTATTTTATTTCATCTCTCTTTCCATTTATGGATTTCCATCTGTGTATAAATCCCACAAGAAAATGAGCACTCCCCAGTGAACACAAAACTGATAAACCGTGGCAGAAATCAACAAGGTAGAACATCTGTTTTCAAGTTGTCACTTTCACTCAATTAGAAAAAGAGATTGCCTGCCCCTAAGCTTGGAAAGTCTCATATGAGCTATTCTGGGAGCAGCTCTTCAATACAGCCTGCTGAAATGGTCCAGCTTTCATAAAGGGTTAAACTGTCTTCAGGGTGAGCTGGGCCCTGGCTTTCACAGAACATAGTAAATGTCCTCAGCAGCAGAAAACTGTAGAGTTGCAGGTGGTGTTCAGGGTTAAATTCATGTTAAATCTGGCTCACAGTTATTAATGACCATATTAGCATCAGGACACTAAAAATGATCATTTTAGAGTTAATGACTGTTTAGCAGCTTTCATAGTCAAAGAGCTCCACCAGGAGACAAAGTCTGAGTCTTCAGCTCAGCAGTGGGGTGACTGAGTTTCAGGAAGCAGTTACTGAGTTCTTGCTGAGCATCAGACAGAGCATTACAATGAATGTACATTTCCTACATCCCAGCAGATCACTACACTATGGGCAGCAGAAATTTCTGAAATTAATCTTTCTATTTCCTGTCTTTCCAGTGCTGAAAGACCTTTCCAGAAAGCTTCATCAAAGGCATTTTCATTTTCAGGAAATGTTTGGCTTCACAACTCAGTGTTTCTTGCCAGTAACACATACCTAAAAAATTCCTGACTGGGTTTAAATCCTCTGTGTAAGCAACAAGTGTTTTCTTACCACGTCTAGATGCATTCAGGATACTAAGAACCCATTCATAGCGAGATGACTGCATACAAGCATATACAAAGAAAGTTAGTTTAGGGTCGTTTTAAACCACAGCGCAGCTCTGACAGTTATTCTGAGTGAAAGCAAGAATCAAGAGGTGCTCTAGAAGGTTCAAATTTCTGTTAGCAAGTCACTGTCTTCTTTAAATCTACTGCTTCAAACAATGAAAGAAATATTCAATAGTATTCATAAAGGCTAGGATTTACAGAGAAACCTAAGGGAGGTTTCTCCCTAAGCAAATCCCAGCCAAAAATACTAACATTTTACTGCAGTTGAATGGCAAATATTGTGCATTGGAGTTTTGCCATTTACCTCAGAGAGTTCAGCAGTGTGCCCAAAATCCACAGAAAGCCACTAGCCCCTGCCAATCACTGCATTAAGAATACATATATTCTGTATAAAGAGCACTATACACAACCTCACATATTCTAATAACTCCATTTCAGATGTTAGGACAAACAGACTTCTTAAGAGTAAGGACAGAAAGCAAAAGGTACCTCACTGAAGAGCCTACTATGAAAAATATGAGCTGACCTGAAAAGAGTAAACACTTCATGAGAAGGACATCATCTTGGACACTGCAGTGACACAGTCATTTCTGCAGCTCCTCAGTGATGGTGGTCTTCTTCGCTGACGTGAGGTACTGAGCAATCAATAATTCTATCACAAGCTTTTCGTTTTGGTAACCTGAGCCTCCAAAAAGCTTCCCAGTGTACCTTAAATTGGTGGATGCATGTTTTACTTGAAGTTGCTGAATAGTTCCACTGCATTCAGAGAGAGCTTGCATACTTGCATATGTACATTAAATACAGAGGGGTCATGCTGAACACTCAATATGTAACATTGCTGTACACAGTCACCACCCATAGCATCAGTTGCCTGTAATTTACCTTTTAATATGATGCAATCTATGGTAGAAGATGGGTTAAACAAAGGTCATAT
>NW_010199958.1:3415-25009 GCF_000695765.1 Mesitornis unicolor
CTGCTGAAGCAGCAGCAAAGCTCCCCTACACTGAGATCACACCCCAGTCAAAAAGACATAAAAGTCTAAGAAAATCAAGTAATTTTTGCTGCATGTTTTCTTTCCCGTCTTTTTTTTTTTCCTGAAGAAAGCAAACAAGGGTTACACGGAGGGACATAAATTGAAAATGATGGTGTGTCAGCAAATGCCTAGATGCCAGTCTAGCTAGAAACGACACTTTGAACATATGGAAAAGGAACAGTTTCCTTAGCAACCAGAGCGAAAGCTCTAAGAACATCCCTTCTGCTCAGTGCTGCTTCACCCTTCCTCAGCTCAGTCTGCCACCTATCACTCACAGATTTAGTTTAGTTTAACATTTTACAAGGTTCAGATGGAAGAATTCCTGCTAGTGGAAGAACCCCTAATGCTACAGAAATACGGGGTTGAAGGTGTAGAAATCCATCCTCACAATAAGGGGTATATGAGATTTGCACATCAAATGGGGTGTAGACAAGGCACAGTTCTCTGGTTTACCAGGCTGATGCTGGCTTTTCAAATACTTGATCACCTCTCCACAGAGCCTTTGCTCTGCCTCAGATTTTGAACAACTTCTACTCACCTGTCTCTGCACAAGCCTTTGCAAAGCAGCTTAGAGGCTCAACTGCTCTTTCTTCCCTTTTTATACAACTGTTATCAGAAGCTATAGGAGATAATTTATACATCTCCTTGTAATTTCAAGGTTATGGGCCAAATGTTAATCCATGTATCCAATTTTTAGATACTAATACATTCTAAAGTATCCTAGAAAATTACCTACCTTGCTTTGTGTTGCAAGGCGAAGAAAGAGGATGGAGAGGAGACAACGGGTTGATTTTATCATCACCTTTCCATCTTCTTGAATAAAAATAACATGATTTTTATATTACCGTTCCTATTTTTGCTATGTTCAGACTCCTTTACTCTTTTTATACTTTCGCTGTATCAACCTGAATGTGTGAATTCAGGTTGCTTCATACATTTATAAAACCTTCAGTTAATATGTGTGAAGACTCCATTTTCTCCACTGAAAACTTAGTGAAAAGCCTCTGTACTATGACCTAATTCACTCTATCAGATACAGATAACGTTCTGATTTGGGGCTGTACATCAGGTAGCATATAGGCCAGCAGTACTGCTAATACATGCTAAGGCTGGATTTCTATGCCAGTTTGATCCCTTTTATCAAGGACACAAAGAAACTGAAACTACCAGCACACAATGAGCAAAAGATCCCTCTTCTCTTTCTCCCTGCTACTGGGGATGCAAAATTTGCTGCATCCTCTCAAAGATATCTTACATGGGAGGCACCCTGTATAAGGAAGTTTCCACTTTTTATACAGAGACTTAAGGTATGGGAAACTGTGTCTGCTTTCCAGGCCTTTAGAAATTATCAGCTTCTGTAAGTACTGCCAGGAATAACCTATGGAAATTAGATGGAATTGACCTTGTTTACTTTGCTTTCACAGCTGACAAGGGAAGAACACGGAGAAACAATCTCTGTTTCATAACCTAAACTCAGCTTCCCCTTTGAACAGATTAGGAGTTTTAGAAGTGAAGCAGCATCTCACATGATGTGGTAACTTCTTGCAAGCCTATTAAACACTTCATTGAATTTCATATTTAAAGAAAAAAAAACCCATACTGAAGCTTCTTCTTTTAATCACACAATGGTTTTTGCTAAAATATCCTAATGCTTCTGAGAGTTGCCTGAATGAGAAATGTGTAGAAAGAGACAAGATAGGAATCCTCTTGACTCTGAAGCATCTGTGATAAATTTCTGAAAGTTTGTTAGGTGACTCTCTAGCTGACTAGACCACATAGATATCACTATGAGCAGGCACATGAGCGCATCTGTGATTTTTGCCAAATTATTACACAGACAGGGACAGGCTTCGGAATAAGGTTTACACAAAAGTACTGCAATTTTTATATAGTCCAAGTTCAGAGGTATCTGCCAATGGGGAAATCACTGTGGTTCTCAAATCCATAGCAGCTGGATGGATGGCCTCAATGCCCATACACGCTGTTCCTGCCCCTGAGTGAACCACCCAACAAAGGCCAAGTTTCTTTCAACTTTTTTTAAAAACACTTCTGACCTTGTGCAAAAAAAAGCCAAAACATAACCAAGTGTATGAGACTCTCCAGTTGTCATTTATCAGTGCTTGTAACTTTTTACCTATGGGCTTATTACCAGGAGGCAGATGATGACAAGCAACTATCTTCCCTCAGAAGAGTATTAGCAGAGTATTTAGGACTGCATGCTATTCAGAAACCATGCTAATACAGGAATAAGTAACTTAGATATTGACAGAAAGGAAATATAATGATCAATCCATCACTGCTTCTGCGAATATCGTTGAAATTATTTCTTCATAGTAAAAAAAAAAAGGAAAAACAGGTTTGATATTTGGCACAATGCTGTATAACTTGATTATGGGTGAAATGAAAATATTTTCATTTCCATAATAAGCTTTCAGCAGGTTATAAATAGACATTTTAGTAAAGTGAATATATGAATATGAAAAATATATCTTTCTCATGTATTCTATCTATAAAAACATTTTTGGTAAATGCTACAAGAAAATTTTTTGTCAAAAGATGTTATATAAGTAATTTTTTAACAACAAGACAACATGAACTTGGATTCATGATAGTGTAAATGCCAGCTCCTGAAACTATGAAATAGGACATTTAATTCAATGTATCTGATCCAGAAAAAGATTAGACAGTCTTCTGCTCATGTTTCTTATTTTCATCAGCCTTACACCGTAATTCTCAAATAAAAATATTTCATTTTTATGCACTGTTAAGATATTAATGTGAATCGCAAGCAAAATATTCAGTGTTTTTCAGGTTCAGTTTTTCTAATAAAGAAAAAAGACGAAAACTTTGGTTGTAAATGTTATATTAGAAATATATATGCAGCATGGAGACTGTGTCATTATTTCCTTAACACTGTGTTTTTGTTATAGTTTATATTTTATGTCTGATCCAAAATCTAATGAAGTAATAGCATTATTTTGTTAAGTTTCAGATTTTTTTTCAGAATGGCTTATTTATAATGTAATGAAGACGCCAACACAGAGCTAGAAAGCCAAAGAGCAGTCAGTCACAGAAGCAGAAATAGCACAGTGATGTAGCTTCCCATGTTCACCTACTGATAGATGCTACACTGCACTGACATTGTTCTTCACAGGCTTCTGCTATTTTCCCCTGCTTTTCATACCTAAGGATCTTAATTCACACAAGTAATCCCATTGGAGTGAAATTGGGCAACTTTCTGAGATATTAGGTATGAATTTCTTAAACATGAATGTTCCACCATTAGCTTTTATAGAAAAGATAGTGTTAACAAAAGATAAGAATATTTAAATACCATCTCTAATTTACACTAAGGGAATTTGGTTGAATAACTGGGTTGCAGTGGGAAGTACTGAAGTCAAAGAAAAAAATTATCATAGTCCTATAACTGGATTTGAAATGTATAGAAAGGATGGAAAATACAGCTAATACCATTGTCACATTAAAATTGACAACATGAAGAAGTGTCGTATGACAATTTTTGTAGAGGGAAAAGGTGTACTTTTTTTCTTTCTTAATTGTCTATTTGTAGTTTCCAAATACGGTCACTTACAGTACCTAGTCTAATTATTATTAGCGAATCTGGGAAACTCTTATTGAGAGTCAAGAGTTCACACACCCATACTCTGATTCTGCTTATCACTGAGCCAAGGAAACCAGCAGTACCATCGATTCTGCTTCTTCTTATTGCTCAGCCTTTTACATTACAGTTCCTTCATGGTTCTTTGAAAAATGAAGTAAACTTTATGTACAGAAAAAAGCATACAAATGCATGCAAAAAAATTAAGAAGTAGCAGGTTAAGAAAAATAAAAGCCTATCAAAGAACTTAAAGTTCATATGATCCTAGCAGCTCTTACCTCCTGCATATCACCTTAGCATGACACTGCTCCCATTGACTGTCAAAGCAGAGTCATACTCTTAGACTATGCAATTAATTCAGTTTGTGATGGTGAAAGAAATAACCTGCTGTATAAGCTGCTCTTGTTAACATCTATCTCATTATCAGGAAATGCCTTAGCTATTAAATACCTCTTTAGCTATCTTTTGTCCAAGACAAGGAACAAGAGTATCTCTAACAGCAAGGTAATTTGGCCTTAACTAAGTGAAGTCTCCCTGACCTTAAGCAGCTTGATCCTGCAAAATCTGGTAAAGAAAATGAGGAAGGGAAGGTTGAGGGTGGAGGTTGGCTAGGTAGAGAGATGATGGAAAGGAAGAATAGCTTCAGAGCTGTCACCAGTAATCTCTAAGAACATTAGCTGTCACTTCTGAATACAGACACCTAAGCATCTAGCATCTTAAGCATCTAGATAGAAAGTGTGATTGTGTGGATTAGGAAGCTCATGAAATGGCTTGGAGGTATCTCAGTGAAATGGACAAGATAAAAGAGAGGTCCACATAATCCACAAAACTGGAGGAAGTTAGAGGCGTGAAGGAAAGAAAAACAAAGACAGTAGAGGGGTCTTGCACTTCAAGAGTGCTGTTATTCGCAACTAAAGAAATTCTGGACAACTAGCTTAGATGCAGATATGCAGATACTAAACATACAGAGAAGTATGACAGGTTAATAATCTGGGCAGATACTTCTGCTCTGTTAAGCGAAAGCACTCAATGCACTGTAATCAATATACATTGAAAAAGACATGAGATCATCTGGAGATTTTTCTTTCCCACTGAGGCAGAAATGATAGGATTTGCTCCTGTGTCTAGTAACAGTCCAAGTGTATTTAGCTTTTAAGTCACACTCACAATTGGACTTGAGCTGCAAGCAAACTTTCCACTAATAGTTTAAAATTCTTTGTAGATTCTGGTGTCTCTATGACAGGACAGGCAGAAAATAGAAGGTGAGAAGAATTGTGGGTTGAGATGAGGAAAGTTTAACAGGCAAAACAAAAGGCTTGCATGGAAGGAAAGCAAAGAAGGAATTTATTTACTGTATCGGGCAAGACGACCTACGGACTCCGAGACAACTCTATAAGAGTTATAAATCGAAGACTTTTAATTTATCAGAAGCTGCGCTTTTATAGTCCAAAATCCCTTAGTCACACACATAAGCATTTCTATTGGTTACATATATGTGTCCATATTGTCTAAGCTAATACATGATTGGTTACTATCTTATGTGTCACTGCCCACATCCGGGTCAGGTTGGTTGACTTCCACTTCCTGTTGGTTTACTTCCGGGTCGTTCTCTTGCCGCATTGTTGTACTTTCTCTTTCTTTATCCCTGTGTCATCTTAAGGTGGTCTTTCTAAATTACAGAATTCTTAAGGTGGTGATTCCAAGCCATAGAACTCTATATAATCATATCCATTTTAATTCATGAAGCCTCCAACAGTATCCCATCAGCAGGCAGATGTTCAAGCACTTCTTCAGGACTTTAGTACACATAGGTGTTACTTTGGAAGAGAAATGCTGTAATCATGAATGGATTGTGCATCCCCCTCCACCATAGCTTGTATTGCTGAGCACATGATGTGATATGGGATATCCCTTTGGTGAGCTGGGATTAGCTGTCCCAGCTGTATCCCCTCTCAGCATTCTGCCCACCACAGCCACCTCGTCAAGGCAGGTGGGTGGTAAATGGAGGAGTCTTTGACTATGCAAGCACTGATCAGCAGCAGACAAAGCACTGGTGTGTTATCAACACTGTTTTAGGCACAAATGCAAAACACAGCACCACAGGGGCCGCTGTGAAGTGTTGCCTTCAACTCAGCCAGATGCAGTACAATCTGTAAAGAAACACGTATCCATGTATCATGACACCAAGAGCAGTCCAAACCTCTAGAAGTTTCCAAATATGCAGATGGTCACAGATTGATTTGTCTGTGGCCTCATTTTGCAGTGAATTTCTTTGTAATTATACACTTGATAAAACAGACAGAATTTTTTATCTCTACTTAGGGATTTCAGCAGCGTCAAGGAATTTTTATTATACAAAAGTGATCATAGCACTTTGATAAAATACATCTTTGATATAATAACAGTGTTTTGACATATTACAGATGATGCAATAAAAGCTACCAAAAATGCAAGTGTCATCACAATAACCATCATCATCACAGATCACAGCATAACAGTTGTACCAAACAATTGAGAAGTATGACCTATACCCTAGGCCTATAGACTCTTCGCAGTAACACACATTGGTTGACGTATGCAAAATAACTAAGCCTTTTAAATATAAATTATACCTCTTGACTTTTCCCAAACACACTAGCTCTCAGGCTGTCAAAAACCAACCTGTGATTAATTCAGTCACAAGGAATCTAATTTGAATTAACTAAACAGTGAAAAGGTTCACTGAAAACAATTTTAGGTATGATAAAAAAAAAACAAATCCCTATTTATGTTAAGTGTTTACCATGCACTTTGGAATTTTTCCAAAGCTAGTTAAATACCATAATTATTCACTAATTATTTGTAAGAAGAAATGCAAAATGTCTGAGAGAAACTATTCATAATAAACAATTCAGTCAGCTCTAAATATGATAAGAGAAAATTTTAAAGGGCTGCAGAACAAGTTCTTTGTGTTCTTGAAGTGTCATATGAAAAACTAACGTGTATTTGTTACTTACATCTAATCTAATCTAGTCATCCTGATCTCATGTATTCAAAAGGAAATTATTTCTTCTGTGCCGTACATTTCAAGCAGATTATTTAGAAATAGGTGAGGAGCCTTTTCCCCTTCTGTGGCTACACAGGCATCCTCAAGAGGCCAAACTGACATAGACATCTACACTGCAAATATCTAATGCCAAGGGAGATGAACACCCCGAGAAGGGTGCAGATTTATTTTTTTTTTCACTTTTCCGGGGTATTCTGTGCTACTCCAGTGGAAAATTTCTAACTGCAAGCCAAGTATATATTCGTATCTGCCACAACCAAATATGACTCACCACAGTTATTTTAATGGAAAAATTATCTAGTGAAAAACTGAGGTTTGTGTGTCCTTTAAACTTTCTAGAAAGACTTTCTTGTTGGAATATTTCTCTTAGCTGAAGGTGTAATATCTAGTGAGCTGTCTCTCCAGCATCTTCCCATAAGCCAGAACAGAAGGTAATATAATGGGTGAACAGGAAAAAAAAAAACCAAAGACTGAGTTTGGAGTAGTCCCACTAAAAGGAAAAAAGAAAAAGTTGCATAAAAGTAAAATATGTGACTAGAGCTTACCCCATGTTAATCATATAACTGTCTTAACACTGTGCTTTTGCAACACGTATATCCAGGGTTTTGAAAACATGTCTTTCAAGGAGGAGAAGAAAATACATAGGTGCATATTTGCATTTATTCCATGTAAGAAGAATAAGCAACTTTTATTTCCTTTGCCTTCTTTTTCTCTGCTTGAATTCACCTTCAGTACCTTCAATTTACCATTGTAAAATGGAACAATATTATACAGCCCAAAAGTAAGCACATTGTAAAAGAGGTATTCTGCTTATATAAATCACTACATACAGATCATTTACCTGATGCAGATTTACTATGCATATATTCCTTTATACATTTGAAGAGGACAAGATATATTTAAACAATCTACTTTCTTTATATGTATTTGCTTTCATTTAATACATCTGAAGTCTTCTCAGTTTTATTGAGACTGGTATGTACCATTTATTTTCCATAATGTTTTGTAATTCTTCTTTCCTTCTTCCCTGAAACTTTAAGTCTTCCAGCACCCAAAGGAATCCGTAAAAATACGCAGTTCAAGTTGACTCTTTCCATCCTGAATTATCCATTTCTGCCTCCTCCAGATTCCAAGTTATATTTCAAGAGTCTTGGTGGCTGGCATGGGATTAAGTACTTTTTTAATCTAAATGTTATGTATTCTGTTCCAAACACTACTATTTCTAGGACAGATTCATCCATCAAAAATTCACAACAAGAATATAAAATTGCCTTGGGATGACTATATCTGGGACACATTCAAGCATTAAATTTGTTCATTTCAATAAGAAAATGAAATTGCCTTGGAACCTAGCATTTAACTATTTTTAAAACTGTCCTGTTGAGGTGATGTGCAGTAATCCCTTTTTGTCTACTATAAAGTGAACTGCATTAACTAAATAATTTTAAGTTCCCTAATTAGTTTTATTTCACTCTGGGCAACAGCAAAACAGAGTGTTTTTTTTCTTAAATGAATACTTTTAAAATACTTTTTAAAGTATATATCTACACATCTGTGGATTCCCAGACTTCTCTAAGTCACGTACATTTCTTGTGTGTCTACTGAATAAATACACTATGATCCAAAGCCCCTTAAAGTCAACAGAAATCTTTCCACTGACTTTAGCAAGCTTCAGGTCAGCTCAAACATACTAAGTTTCTCTTGGAATATTCCTGAGAATTCTTGGAAGAAGTACAGCAAAATTAAAAAATTAAAAAATTAAAAAATTAAAAAATTAAAAAATTAAAAATTAGAGAGATCCTGGTAATAAAATTTTCCTGGTAATAAAAGAAGTGTCTTGGTTTCAGTATCCCTCTGCTTCTGGACCAAATTTGCTAAGAGATGTTAACAGTACCTCAACTGCAATTCTAGGGGGTTGGGGTTTTTTGTGGTTTTTTTTAATCACTTGCAAAATTAGAGACATTTTAGGAAATAAAGAAGATAAAGGAATCTTTATGCTAGTTAGATAGGCCTACAGCGTCTCTTCACCTGATCAGCATGGTCTTCAATTTACCTGATATGGGAACTATGAACAGGGAAACGCTAGCTCCACTCACATCAACCCAAGACACACAAGTGCCCAGAGCTGTGAGAGCATATTCAGAAGATCAGCCTCCCACTGAAATCCCCGTTTCAACGGTCTTACTGCCACATAGCTAGTTTCAACCTAACATGTGTATACTATGCAATTGGATTTTCAGGTATGAAAGCAAATTTTTAAAAGCTATTCTTGTTGTAGAAGAAAAGCAAAGAGACAATTGCAACATTTTAGCCAGCTGTGTTATTACTGGACCAAATCATTACATAATATTAAAAATTATATCATTTATGAACTTCTATAGTTTAAAATTTAGATAATTTTTAAAAATTTTAGATAATTTTAAAAGCATGACAGCTGAAAAAATTTTTTTCTAAAAGTAGTAGAGGACATACTTTAATGTCTGAAGAATAATTCAGGAAACTTCTACTTTAAATGACTGCAGAAGTGAGTTTGTATAGCGACACTAGACCTTGAAATTCACAGTCTTCAAAAGATTAATTCTCTTTGGGTGTTCTTAACATTTTCAGTACTTACTGTACTCTACTTTCAACTATTTAAACTTCAAACTCCCTTTCCTACTTTGTCACTCACAGTCTACAGTCTGTCCAGGCTCCTCAGTGGTGTTTTAAAACCTGGTCTAAAAAAGTGCCAGATAGATTCAGTCTTTAAAAATACACTATAGCGAGTGTTCCCCTTAATAGCAGTGCAGGAAAACACAGTTCTTCAGGCTTTTTTACAACCAGAGCTGTGTAGAGCTGTGCCTCCATCTCTCCATTTCTGCTTTGCCCATCATTGCTTTTGGATCAGTGCACGGCTTACATCAGTCTGTCTCTATTTACCATGTCCAGAAACATGCATGCATGGTGACCATCAGCTCGACAGGTGATATTCGACAGCCTACCACCTCAGCTGTAGGGTGGATGTCAGGTGACCCTCCATCTGCAGTAGACTCAAAGAACTCTTCCTTGTCAAAAGGAATCACCTCAAGCTTTTCCACCATCCTCGTTGGCTTCTCAGCTCTTCTTACTTTCCTTGTGTAGTGAGTTGCAGTTAAGACACATCTACATGGTCTTGTACATTAATCTTTTAGCGTCAGATACTGGATTGTCCACTATGAAACCAAACTGTTCTGTAGGACCACCATTTGCCTCTTTGACTGCCCAGATATCTGGTAATTCACTAGGTCCACCAAAGCGTTGCATCAAATGAAAGCCATTGACCACTTAGAAGAACTTAAGATAGTCTAGATACTGTCACTGAACTTGCTGCCAATGAAAGAACTTTCACCTTCTTGAAATAGAAACAATTCTACTTTATAGTATAGCACACAATCAGCTCAGATCCCCACATGAAGACTGGTATCTGGCCCAGCAACAATTTGTAGTAGCCTGCCATTGGCTAGCAAAAAAACCCCAAAACCTTGTAGTGGGATGATAAATGGTTACTGGTTCCTAAAATAAAACACAGTGCAAGACCTGTAATATATAGCTAATACAAATTTCTCATCTCAGTTTATCAACACATTATACACACATAGAACCTAATTAACTTTAACTCCCTCTTCCCCTTGAAAAAAAAAGGCTTAATATTGTGCTAAATGTTAAGTTACCCCTTTAAACAAAAACTGAGTCAGAAAACTGATAGTAGCAACATACATCCTGGTCTGAAACACAGCCCTGCCTCTGGCGGGAAATAACATTTCTGCAGGTATTTCTTAATTCTCATGGTATGCAAGCATTGGCAAAGGGAATGATTTTGTTGCTTGTTAACCTTCCACTGGCACTACCAGAAATATTTCTCCAGAGTTAGGATGAGCTTTGGAAGCAGACCACTAGCTCAGCTCCAGTTATCCCAAAACGATACACAAACTGAAAAACTAGATTTGCTGGGACACCCTGAGTGCTCTTATTTAAGGGTGAAACAGGATTCTTGGTGAAAAGAGGGAGCAATTATTTTCTTTCCATCAGCAAGGCTCTCTTCTTTGCTGCCAGAAACATTGCTAAAACTGAAACTATAATGTAAATACAAACTCTATCATACAGAATATTAAGTAGCATCTGAACAGAAAAAATTACTGACAAAAAAACCAGAATTGCTGCTTCCACCTCTGTGTGGGTGTTCTCAAAAGTAGAAAAAGAACCTGAAGTTTGACTAGAAAAGCTGATCAGGCTGGTCAGCTGGACTGGAAATGGTCCCAAAGCCTACATGAAAACAACAGGAGCCCCAGAAGAAGTCTATGAGAAAGCAAATAGTCTGTCCACTCAGAGAGGTGGGAAAGATGCAAAAAGCAAAGGTAAAAGAGGAACCTTACTCTCACCCATGACTGAGAGACTTGACTGGAACCTTGGAAATCCCTGCTTAACCCCAGGTTAATATTAGAAAAGCATCAAAGTCAAATTCTGACCTGAACATTCCCAACAGTTTTGTTTCTGCTAATTCCCAGTCCTTCTTTCTTGATAGCACTGAGATTTGCTTGTATCTGATTCTTACCAAGATTCAGAAATAACATTGTCTCCTGCATAAAACTCCCATGGAGTTCAACCCAATGTGTTCTGAGACTAAATCTAGTATTTGCACCAAACCTGCAGGATTCATAAAACACTGCCAGCCATCTCCTTCCCTTTGAGGACAACCAGAGGACACACAACCCTGTTGCTTGTTCAGAAACCTAGCCATTAGAGTACTCACCCAGCACAAATCATACAATAAAAGTTATCCCTGAAACACAGTTATCTTTCACAAAATTCATGGTTTATGTGTACTTTACCTTCCTAGCCCGACAAATGTTTCCATTTCAGAATGAATAAGTCTCTCCTTTCCCACCGTTGCTGTGGGACCCAATGGAGCTGTGTCCCAGCCAGCAAGAAATGGATGTGTGCTTTTGTCAGAAGGAAACATATAAAAAGCAGGTAGTGCTTTTCTGTTAGATTTAAGACATGCTTCATTTGCTTTCAGACTGAGGATGATATGTCTCTGACTCCAGGAGAGCAGCCCCAACTCTGAGGTGGATGAAGGCATCCTTCTGATGTGTAAGAAAGGAGACACATCTAGCACAAAGCAGCAGTAACAGATTTAACCGTGTGCTCAGGAAACACACCAGTGGGTTTTATCCAATTCTGAGATACAAAAGAACTGTTCTAAAGAGCCCTGGTAGCCTTGGTACCTAACATTGGTTTTATATTTTATACATAAAACACTGGTTTTATATACTACTGGGTAGTATATAAATATATATATCTTTTGAGCAACTTGGTCTAGTGGAGGTGTCCCTGCCCTCAGCAGGGGTGCTGGACTGGATGATCTTTAAAGGTCCCTTCCAACCCAAAATGCTCTATGACTCTATTTTACTTTTTGGTTAAACAGACTTAAAAACAGCCACCACAGTTTCATCCTGTTGTGTCTGACCTGTTTCTTTACCCTGCCCAAAAAGATAAGATGCAATAGTCAGAAACTGGAGGTTTCTTACAGAATGCAGTTTTCACCAACAAGAGGAGGACAATAAAAGTTATCTTTTATCTGTATGCCTGTGGTAATTAGCTGATATGAAGTCAAAGCCTGTAGATTCATGCCTGTGGTTTTTCTCAATCCACATCAGCAGACATGGCTTTGCAGTGTGAGTAAGCAGTGTTACAGAAGTATGGGAGCAACTGGGAGCTTTGTGACATTGTAAGTGTCCACTCCCAGTCTAGTCCTTCTAGAAACAGTACTAGGATGTTGCCTGCAAAGATATATGTGATAAAAAATGTTAATTAAAACTCACATAAACTGGATATGCATACTCACCAGGTCTTTACAGACTTTCAGATCTGCTACTGAATGTGGTCAGAAATACCCATTTCAAATTACTATATTTTTGTTTATACTGTTTTTATTTGGGACAAAAACTAATTTCACATGCACTATGTCAAAATTGTATGTATCAATTCAGGAACTAGCTAAACAAGTTATCAACATTAAATTCAGTTCAATAAAAGCAATAAAACTGATGTTAGTGATTATTTTTCATTTTAATTGTGATTGTCAGCAATGTAAGGTCTTGCATGGATTCCCTAGCTTGCTCTTCATTAAAGCACAAGTGATACTAATTTGATGAATGCAGAAATACTGACTACATCTTCCAGCAAACTAACCATACTAAGGAATAGAGAAAAGCATGAAAAGCATGTTAAAACTGCATGACAGCCTTTGTGTACAGCTTCCTTCCCTTTACATTTAACACCCCAGAATGAGATAAATATGAATACCAGCATTAACAGACTAGAGACCCAGGACTGATTTCCTTATATCATGCATTCAGTGACAGGTCAGGTAGCTGCTCCATACTTTATGCCCCAGGCACAGAAGTACTACATGTTCTTATAGAAGTGTTATTAAAACTAAAATGAAAAAAAACTTCTCAAGTTCTTCTATAACTGGCAGCAGTGACCATACTGGCACAGTAGATGAAGCATCCTCAGGTCACACTTAGGCTCCTGTCTGCACCAATCTGGATTGGAAACTTTTTCTATAACAGGTTGCAGACACCGCTCTGACAATTCCCTCTGCTATATGAGGCTCATCATACATTCACGATATGAGGCAACAAAGTTCTTGGTGCATTTATAGCAAGGACGACGATGGCTTTATCTTTTGGGGACCTGGGGGTGTTGGTGGACAGCAGGATGACCATGAGCCAAAAATGTGCCCTTGCAGTCAAGAAGGCCAATGCCATCCTGGGGTGTATTAGAAGGGGTGGTTGTAAGTCAGAGAGATTCTCCTTCCCCTCTATGCTGCCCTGCTGAGACTGCATCTGGAATATTGTGTTCAGTTCTGGGCCCCTCAGTTCAAGAAGGACAGGGAATTGCTTGAAAGAGTCCAGCAAAGCCACAGAGATGATGGATGGAATGAAGCATCTCCCTTACGAGGAGCAGCTGAGGGAGCTGGGGCTTTTTAGCTTGGAGAGGAGGAGACTGAGGGGTGACCTCATTCATGCTTATAAATTTACAAAGGGCGAGTGTCAGGAGAAAGGAGCCAGGCTCTTCTCTCTGATGTCCAATGATAGGACAAGGGGAAATGGGAGCAAGCTGGAGCATAGGAGGTTCAACCTGAACATGAGGAAAATCTTTTTTACTGTAAGGGTGACAGAGAATGGCCCAGGCTGCCCAGAGAGGTTGTGGAGTCTCCTTCTCTGGAGACATTCAAAATCCGCCTGGACGCGTTCCTGTGTGACCTAGCCTAGGTGATCCTGCTCTGGCAGGGGGGTTGGACTGGATGATCTTTTGAGGTCTCTTCCAACTCCTAATATTCTGTGATTCCGTGATTTTGAACTTTGAGCTCTTTGAGCTCTAAAGAAGGGATGCGTACATTTCATGCTTGTAAAGGATTACTTAGCAATTCAGCCCATTTCCAAGAAATGCATTTGCATTCATCACTGTTTATTCCTGAAATAACAAATTATACATAAGGTATCTGTGTGCTGCAGAGTTTACTTAGAAACATAGAGTGGGAAAACAAACATGAGAAAAAATGCCTAATTATTTAACAATATTCGAATAGCTAAGTTATTCAGGCTCATTAGAAGTTGGACTGTGGTATAGCTGCTGCTTTGAGAGGTTTTAGCTTTGATGTTTTTATTCCATAAAAAATGAAAGACACAATAGGGATATTTAGCGCATACTTTCAATTACTTTGCAGTAGATAATATGGCTAAAGCTCAGCAGCCAGCTTAGAAGAAAAGGCAATGGTGTCTCTGTGAAGTTAATTTGCAAGAAAGTAAAGGGCACAGTCCTGTAGTTGCTCATTACCCTTAGTTGTCATGGAGTTCCCAGGAAGCTGGAAAAAGTGAACAGCTACCACTCTGCACTACTGGGTTCGTGATGTTCACATCTACTTAATTTTCAGTGAAATTACAGGCTAAATATTTTTATCCTCAGGTGGAAAACTGCAGACATTCTCTCCATAGAAAGGACTACCAATATTCACAAACATAAATGAATGTGGTTTTTTTTGACTGAACCTGTCATCCACAAAAGCATACAGAAACCAACCTTTCATATGGATCAAACCCAGAAATGTTAATACTAAAATACCAAATTTTTAACAACTTCAATCTTCAAGCTGAAATAATTAAACTCTTCATTTTCTGGAAACAGGTGCTGCAAGTGCTAGTTGAGATAACAGTTTCTGCCTTGTTTTTCAGATGAACATACGTCTACAGAAAACTAGACATTGACCATAAAAGTCATTTTACACAGGCTACAAAACAATTGTGTGAAAGAAAATTTTAAGCTGTTGCAACCTGAACCAGACACAAATTCCAAATCCAGAAGGAAAGGTCCTTCCCTTGTCGATAATACTAACATGTACTCGTCTTTAATGAAGGTAGAAAGAATGTTGTTGAATGCAAAAGTCATTCGCTACAAATATCCTGCTACTTTCTGCTTATTTACATGATGTATAATTATTTAGTTGTATTTCTTAGCCATCTACAGATGTGCAACTGTTTAATTATGCATTCTTCTCAAAATGAAAGCTGTAATTACAGATCACTCTCACTTTTGTCATTCATTCTATATCACTACCCATTTTTCCACAAGCATTATTCTGTCCAATCCTGTATAAACAATATGGTATACATATGGTAATCAAACATATCTTAATAGTAACTTTTATTTATATACACAAATGCAAGCAAGTTTGCTGCCCATGTGTATTTACATAAAGCTAATATAAATAGACAATATACTGTCTATAACTTTGAAAATATAGTTTGTTTAAAGATTTATAAGCTTTGTGATCGTAAGTTACATTTCCACAATTATCTCATCTGTAATTCAGAGACTTTTATAAATCATTATAGACCAATACTGTGGATTTTTTTAAAAAACTATGAATCAGAGGCGATAACCTACAGACTACCTAGAATAAATTGGCAGTAAGATATATGAAGGTCTAAATTTTACTCAGGAAGCTGCCTTGAGGCCAAGTTTGAATGAGTAACCTTGGTCTCTTTAAATAATTATCTCACTTGACAGAAAACAGAAACTAGGGATGAAGGAGCCAGGGAAACTCAGCTTACAAAGAGAAATACGGAAGTCCCATGAACTTTTTGTATTTTGAGTATTCCCAATTCAGCTGGAATGTTATAAAATAGAAGCCAAGAAGTTCATACTTTTGCAATCATTACCAAATTCATTGGATTAGATACAGGATAGATCTCTTACATGGAAACTCTGAAGTGCTTCATTCTGTGCCTAAGACAGTTGTGTTAGGACCACAATTTCTGAAATAGATGTTATGCTGGCACTGAGCAGAAAATGGCTTTTTCCTCTTATGATCAACAGTTGAGATGAAAGTTCCTGAACTGAGAAAATAAGTGCATTTTTCAGTGTGAATTAATCAGAATGTTCAACTGACATCAAAATAATACTGTTCAATTTTATGGATTTTTGTGAGGATTATAGTTTCATTTCTCATTAAATTTGTAAGTACTGTGCACTTAAATTCTGTTTCAGATAATACAATCAAAGCTTTCATTGTGACAAGGCAAGTGCATGATATTATAAAAATAACTTTTTTCAAAAACAGGACAATCTAGAGATGTACCACATCTGCTGGTAGATCATGTCTTAAATCCACGTAACAGGTCTGCCTCTTGTGATCTGTTCATTATTTCCTTTGTCCCTTCCAGAACACTGTCTTCCTTAATTTGTTTTGCAAAATATTAAATATGTCTGGGTAGGAGCAGAATGCCCCACAGAGCATCTAAAAACTGCTGCCACGTTGCCCATGACTAACAGGCAATAAAACTTCCAAATCCCTCTTCTCTTATCGTCACGCCAACAAAAGTTTGTCTTCCACATTTCTCTGCATTCTGCTCATTGCTTTCCAAACTCAGAATAGCTATCTTTGCCAATGCAAAAAAATCTTCTCACCAGTATGTCAGATGTGCTCTGTTCATATTTCTTGACATGTTACAAAAGAGGATAGAAAGGTAACTTTTCAAGCTATTACAGATATCAGTATTTCCCAACATCGTCTTCCTTTAACTTCCGCACACATATATTCACCATTCCTTCAAAACATTGGATCAAAAAAGTCCTGATATACAACCCAGAATAAGCAATCACCATTCATACATATGATGTATATCCTTCACATAGGCAAACTGCAGACTTTGTATGGGCACACTCCAGGAGAAGGACTTGAGGATGTCAGTCAATGAAAAACATATGAGCCACCTATGTGGCCTGCAGTCCAGAAGGCCAACTGCATCCTAGGCTGCATCAAAAGAAGTGCAGGTCCAGAGGAGGTCACAAAGATGGTCAGGGGCTGGAGCACCTCCTCTGTGGGGACTGGCTGAGAAAGTTGGAGATGCTCAGCCTGGAGAAGAGAAGGCTCCAGAGGGACCTTACTGCAGTCTTCCAATTCCTAGAGGGGTCCTACAGGAAAGCTGGGGAGGGACAGCTTACAAGGGTAGGTAGCAACAGAAGAAGGGGGAATGGTTTTAAAGTGGAAGAGGGGGGATTTAGACTAGATATTAGGAAGAAATTCTTTACTCTGAGGGTAGTGAGACACTGTCTCAGGTTGCCCAGAGAAGGTGTGGATGCCCCCACCCCAGCAGTGTTCAAGGCCAGGTTGGACGCGGCTTTGGGCAGCCTGGTCTGGTGGGAGGTGTCCCTGCCCATGGCAGGGGTTGGACTGGATGAGCTTTAAGGTCCCTTCCAAACCAAACCATTTTATGACTCTGTGATTCTATGATTCTATGATTTAAAACTGAAGAAATGACTGGCAGAACTAATGGAGATGTATGCAGGTTATGTATGCAACTGCCAGGCCTTTGTTTACTATAGCCTCTGATTATTTCATCTAAGGTGTCAAGTTGTCAAAAGGCGTCAAGGTGTCAAAAATTTGGCTAAGAATTTTCTGTCAAAGATGAAAAAATTCCACAGGTAATGTGGAATTCAAACTTTTTTTCAGAAAGTTCAGTCTGGGTAACTCAAATGAAAAACATGTTCTTTCCTGGAAATATGGAAGGAGAGAAAAAAGAAGCTTTGGGACAAAGGAGAAAAGAGTTGAAGAAGTTTCAGACCTCCACTAGCACACATGCTTCGGAGTGATGTGATACAGCCATGAATTCAGCAATTTTTAACTTCTTTTACTTGAAAGTACAATAAATTATGCATGGAGTAATGTTGTGTCGGCGAAAAAGAAGGTTCTGTGTCTTCAATAGAATGACAAAGGCAAGTCAAGCAGTGCTGGGAAAGCTAAAGGTGCTTGTGTTCATGTATGGCTGCCATGAGTGCTCCAGATTCCACTCCAGAAGCACTGGTTTTCAGAGTGATTTGTGTGGTACATTTTTTTCTCTGAAATATTCAGGATGCCTTTGTCAGAGGGGTGCAGTAGGATTGTAATCCTCTGCATGATTAAATAAGTAAAAATCATTGAGAAACTGACTCTTGTTCACCTCGCTCGCCCTCTCTCTTAAGAAATCAAACATGATTAAAGACTCATTTTTATTCTCTTTGAGTTAAGATAAATTATTATAATGAAAGACCAATGTGCTTTACAAAATATAAAGAATAATGACTTTACAGAGCTCATACACACTCTTGTGTGGCTAATTTCCTCATTGAAGGCACATTTCATTAACTACATTTCTAAAAGATGGTTAATGTAAGATTAGATCTATATGTAAGATATGAGTCACTAGCTCTATATAAAAAAGACAATAAAATTTACACTTAAAAATAATAAACTAAGTATTTGTAAGTTTTCTTCATGTCTATTTCTTGTATCAATCTGTTGCATCACCATTTCTTTTTCATTTAATAGCACTATCTTTTGTCATTATAAATAATTTAAAACCAAAATGAAGCCTTTTCCATGCCAGAGAAACAAAAAAGTGATTCCCCAGTGTTGAAGTTAAATCATTCTTATGCATTTGGGAAGTTGATTTAAGTCCAAAAACCTGCAGGAATTTTCAATAAATGCTTTTCTAATCTCCCTCAACATTTCTGAATGTGCTAATTCCAGATGCTGCAAACAGTTAAACCGCCTTTAATAGAATTATTCCAAATGTCTGTAAGTCTTTGTAGGACAAGTATGAACAGTATGCTTATTTTCTGTGCTTCTGGTAGATTTTCTATTCTTCCAATTACAGACAGACTTGAAGGTTTGAAAGATGGGGCAATAAGAGGTAGAACACAGGGAAGAAAAGAAAAAGAATTAAAATTTCAAAATTTTATTCAACAGGTCAGGTCTTCACTCAAATGCAACTATTGTCAAATTACAGATGCAGTACAAGAAAGGAGTCACAGGGATTTCATCAAACAGTTCTTAAGTCTTCTATTTGGAGGACAAAGTGTTTGTCTGATGGTAACACTTCTTGTGAAGAGACAAAACAGCTAAAGGAACTGGATGGATTAGGTACATTCTTCTTCACTGCTGAACATCTGGTTTTCACAGCAATTTCTAAAATTCCTCTCCAGAATTCTTACTTTGTAGGAGTCAAGTGAGGGTGCAAATATTTTTCCAATGGAAAACAGTTGAAATATATCCATGTATGTATTAATTTGCTGTAAACACTGTATTCATTCTTCAAGCCTTTGAATGGTATGTGCTTGTGAGGTGAGAGTGTAGGATTTTCCTAGAATGTATTAATAGTTTTTAATGATTAATACTATATTTCTAAACCTGTATTCTTTCCATGCTCAAAAAGTTCTTATGGTATTCATAAAGAACAGTCTTACAAGATTTCCAGAAGTATGTAAGAGCTATATGCCATATAAATTTATAATATAGACAGAAATATGCACTTTTCCAGATATTTTTTCTTTGAAATTATTTTTATTGTGGAAAGGTTTTATATGTGTTTAGTGAGTAGATCTTTTAGAGGTGACTCGAAGAAGAAATTGAGAAGTTCTCACAGCAGGGAGATAAAAGTCCTAAAACACACATACCAGGCAAACCAGTTCTTCAAAGTCTGGCCCGTGACCTTATCTGCACCAGAGAAACAGAAAATTTGATATAGATTATGCTTGAATGTCAAATAAAACCTTTCAGTTTGAAAAATTTTGCATTTTAAACTTTGTGGCTACATTTAACAAATTTGATTTGATGAGTGATTAGGATTACCAGATAATCAAAATTTAAAGTTTTATTAAGCACTAAATCAAAACAAAGGAGAAACATAATTCCTGAATATTGTATTATTGCATTATTCCTAGTGATGTGCAAGTTACTACATGCAAGTGTCTGTTTTATCTCTCCTAAAAATGATAGATTTAGAGGACGTCATACACTTTAATGTAATGCTTTTGAGCTTTAACACATGCTTATTTCTAATTGTAACAGGATTGTCTCAAAATGCTAATGACTCAAGGGAGGAATTGACTGACAGTTTGTCTAAGCGAGGGATTTACCTCAAAGTAACAGGCCTTGTTGCAATTGCTTTGTCCATCTATTAGTAAGGATTCAGCTTTTACTTCAAAACAAGCTGTTTTTCCCATTTAGTTGGGGAAAAGGAGTTTTCTTCTGAAAGATGTTCTTACTCTCATAACTGTATTTCAGGTTTTGTGCTGCCCCATGACTCCAAATTTTATGAAATTTTTTTTGGAGGGTTATTCTCATTTTAGTTTAGAGTAAAATGTCCAGTGATTTCTCTCTCACAATGCACAGTTCTAACCTGTTTAAGCAGCAGCTCCTCATTGAAGCAGCTAGTTGTGCTGCTGAAAGGGCTGCAGACAGATTAAACAACCACCCTGTTAACGAGTAATCCAGCTCCAAGAACAATTAATCTAAAACAATTTCTCCTTCAGCTACACCAAAAAGTAAGAATAGGGCTGAGAGGACACATAAGCACAAAAGCAGTAATATTGATATGCTGCATTGAGAAGGATGTCTAATAGGAAACTTGACACCATGCAACAGCCTTTGGGATTTACCAACACAGAGTTGTTTAGTAAACATTTTAGTGATGCTCTGAAAGCTTCCATCTCTCTTCAGAAGTACATGTTCAAAACTGTCTGAAAAACCTGCATGTCCTGTCCATTAAGTCATTACCCTGCTTGGTATGTGACAGATTGGCTACAGATACTACTATTAGGGTTGTATATCTATTAGACATTCCTTGAAAAAATTCTGTACTCTTTGTAAAAAAGAGGGTCTTCAACTGCCTTTATATAGCTGACAGTCATATTATTTCTGCATCAGACCTAGCACAACAGGCAATAGATTTCACAAACTGGAAGGGACCTTTAAAAAATACTTTCCTCCAGAACTAACTGAATATCAGAGAATATATAGATCTGTGCACAATGTTATGGGGTAACCTAAAAAAAATTCACCATGCAAAAAGGAATCTGACTCTTGAAAATAGCACACTAGGACAGGTAGGAATGCAAACATTAATAGTGTTCATGCTTTGTACCAGCTTAGGACTTTGTCTGACTAAATATTTCACTGAATATTTGGTTTTTAAGACATCAAAAATTTTGAGATGACAGTGTGCATACTTCTGGGAGATTACAAAGTAGGCAATTGTGAACTCGACAGCTTAACACAAATTAACAAGAACTGTGTGCTCTGTTCTCTGCCAAAGCCATGACAGTGAAGAGCACCTCTACAGAGGATGGAAAAAAGAGTTTGTAGATTTTCAGAATGGGCTGAGCAGTCCTCAAGATGTTCCCAAGCAAACAGGACCCACCAGGTGGTCCTATCACAGGGGACATGTATTATATATATGCTTTACCTACCAGTTTGAGTGTCCTGCAGTGTATGACAGCTCCAGACCTGTCCAAAGCCCGCTGA
>NW_010199958.1:25040-46061 GCF_000695765.1 Mesitornis unicolor
ATGGAGATGTGTTCATTTATTTACAGATATTATGTGATTTTTTTTTCCAGTAAGCTCTGTACACCTCTATCAATTCCAGGCAAAATGCTGGATGTCAAGTCACCACAGGGTATGCGTCAGTGTTTGTTAAACACACTCTGTACACTCCTATTAATTTTACATCGCTGTGGTTTCACTGTTGGGGAAATGCAAATGGGAGCACATGGCATTGCCCTGTGGGGAAACACTGCATATTTTAGTAATGCAGCATTCATTTTTCCTGCCTTCATAGACTTCTTTGCTTTTTTTTTTGCTGTATGGACAATTTCAGTGCCACATCTTACCTGCCTAAGGCACTCCTTCTCTATAGGCAGGGTTTTTTACACATGACTTGTAAACCTATGAATGTGAAAAAAAAGGAAAGATGGGCTTTCATGGCACTTTTGACAAAACTAAACCCCCCTAATATGCATAAAATGACAATAACAAAATCCCTTTTTCCTACGTATCAGTCCATGGAGTCTGGAGGAAAGCTCACACAGCATTTGAGTTCGAAAGCTTATGTACTTCCAGTTCAAAAGCCCCAATACAGGGCTTGCGAAACAGGATTAGACTGGTATTGGATGGACCTCCTGCTTGATTTGGAAAGATAAAAGGACCATGACTCCCACAGGCAACTCTTTCTACTGTAATGTGGGAAAAGGCTGCAGCTGATGAGTTCTGTGGCAAACTGATGATCCCAGAGACTAAAAGCAATCAGGGATGATGAAGCACAAGGTTAATGTGATTGCAAGGGAACATCAAGAGGAGGGGATGAGGCAAACCTGCTGCTCTGATGGAGCACATTTCTAGCAGTATTAGTTTGTTATAGCCATCATCTGCCTCTGCATTTTTCTGTCCATTTCCACACTATACACTTAAGATTCCCTTACCAGCAAAAACCCTGAGCATGAAGACTCCATCCTTTGCCTAGTCCCTACACCATAGAAGGATGGCCTAAAAGATATCTGTGACCGTTTGACTTCTACTTGATCCCTTTGTCTCAAGACCAGTGGCTTGGAGCCATTCATTTAGAGCAAGATAGCGTGTAGCTCTTGTATTTTCCATGTGCATCAGTTTACATATGTTTTCTTGCCTGATGTCAGCCAGTAACAATGGAATGTGATGAGCATATAATGTGCAGAGAAGATGACTTTACTGGTACAGGGACAAGCAAAGCATTTCATTATATGTTCCCTGAGGATATACATGAAGTTCACAGTACCTTGAGGGTGCTTTGCAACTAATTTTAGAGATACTACAAGTTAACTGTGTTGGTATCTGGTTAATAGGAAGGAGCACATTTAATACAATTCCCACCTGCATTTTGCTTATTGATACAATGTACTTTAAATAGATTTGTGCAGATTACCTAAGTACTTTAGTTAAGTAAAACACAAGAAAACATTAAAGAGTGTATTTATATGTCTTCAGCAAAGGAGGGACTTAAGTCTGCCTCCCTGCTCCTGGGACCAGAGTGGGTATCGAAGTGGGTAGCACCACCAGCAGCTGCACATGTACAAGGAAAAGTGTGAGACCTGCTCTTGTCTTAAAGATGCACAGGAGGAAGCATGGGTATCCACGTCTGGGTTCAGCTAATGGACTGCACAATTCCAGTCAGCTCTGATTAAGGCAATTAAGCTCTAGGGAGGAGTGAAAAATAACCCTGGCTTCATTTACAACACGTTGGTCCCTAAGTAGCTTATTATCCAGTGTTATTTCACCTCTCATAAGAAGCTTTTCCCTAAGTACTCTGTAGCCCGTGGGTACCAGACACCATCAGTTGCAGTTTGGAATAATATTGGCATAGTTCAGACTAAGAAATTGGGCAAAAAAGAAAGACAGTTGAAAAAAAAAATATGAACAGACTACATTCTTTAATATCTGGAGATGTTACCTCATGCTACAAAGGCATTTTTTAAAGTAATTATTAGTTAGCCAGCTAGCAAGGCAAACCCTTTAACATCCCTTTTCTACAGATTATACAAAGTCACAGAGTTCAGAGGCAGTGAGAGGAGTCAACTCCTCAGTCCTGAAGCTGAAAACCATGACTGGAAGAGGTCTAGGACTGGTAGTGAAGGCATGGAAATAATTCTGACCCACATTAATTACATCAGCAAGATACATCTCAAAGGCAAAGGCCTTTGAGGGAAGAATGACAGAGAGGAAGGACTTGCACATGGGTGGTGCACACTCAAAACCTTTTATTTTCAACCCTTGTGTAAGGGGAAGAAATGCAGATTTAACTAAAAAGTAAAATAATAATTCTAAAAATAATAATTCTAAAATAATAAATAAAATTAACAAAATAAATTGTTATTGTTATTATTTCGCTACCAAGTTCAGTAAGATCAGATTTTATTTTAAATTTCTCTTTCCTGGGTATATTGGGGGATGTAGGTATTCCACTTTCTGCTGTAACTGCTGATGAGTCAGGTCTTTAGCACACTTTAAAAAAAACAAACAAGTTTTTGACAAATACACAAATTGTCTCATTTTTAAAATACTTTAAAAGCCAAAATAAGAAAAGACCCAAGAAAATTAAAAGCTTAAGAACACTGGTACCTGATGAGCAGCCTCATCAACTCAGAATGGCTGCCAGAACTGTTCTGCATTTTTAATTGAAATTATAATGTAGAAAGTAGTTCCAGCATGACATTGTAATTGTTTCTTGAAACACCTTAAAAAAGGGTGTTTAGTGTGAGTGATTCTCAGTTCTTTACCAAACCTAGACCCAGAATAATAAGCACTAATAGCACAACAAAGCCTTGGATAAAGTTAGAAGGTGCTATATGTAAAAAGAATAGAGTACATTATTCTCTTAATATAGCACAAAATTATCATGTCAAACTTGCTGTCATAAGATATGGAGCCGAGGATTTTCAGTCATCTCAAAAAAAATAATGCATTAAAAAAATTAGTATGTGATAATTATTTGGGTTACTTTTTCATCATTTGTTTACTCTAATTTTGAAGAGTTTCATAATAAACATATTGGGCTTAAACAGTCACTACTCCTTTAAACAGAATCTTTTACTCATAGTCCATCTAAAATAGCTTTTTTTGAACTTATAGTAATCCACCATTTTAAAAACAAAAAAAATCAAAGTTTATCATACAATGTTTCCAGAGAGACAACCCTAATTTCTTCAGAATTGCTGGGAACTTTCAGCACAGGAGACAAAGCCAGGACTCATTCAGCTCAAATTTCCTTATGCATTCCAATAGTAGAACATCACCAGATTTCCCCAGATACTGACTTTGAGTTTGTAGTCTTTTAGAAACTCACATATATTTTATAAATATCTCTATATTTACATATATATGATGAGTGGCAGAAAACAGGCTTACATGAACATACAGAAAATGGACAGTATTAAAATAGCACAGCAAGAACACCATTTCTGTGCCTGAAAACAGGAGCTGAGAAAAATTTTAACACTGGTTCCAGAAATGCCTGTCTTTTACCTCTTACAGATGCTCTGCCCTGAACACCTGACTCTGGACACCTGCCATGCAGTGCACCTATGACTCCTTCTCAGGTATTTAAACTATTACTGCACTGAGCTACAAACTTCCCTTTCTCACTCAAATCAGCATTTTGGGGATTATGTGATTTAAGGTTTCAGAAATTTTGAAGAGATTTATCTGCTACAGAGATTATATAAAATAATGAAATATTTTAAATAAGTAAAAGTATATATACAGACAATTGAATTTAATAATACTTTAAGAAAGAAAGACACCACAACTCATTTTACTGATGCAATAAACAATAAAAAGCTTCTATTCTTCCATTTCCAGAATCTTAAATACCAAAGAAAAAAAAGTTTAAACGTATATTTGAATATTTTGAACTGCTTTCATACATATGCATAATATAATTGGTTTCCTGCTAGTCTGATTGTAGTAATTTATCTTGTATACCATGAAAATAAAAACAGCTCCTGGGCAGTTTAAATTATCTAGCAATGAAGATTATATTGGAGCAAAAGTCTATTATCCTCCAATGCTGCAGAAATTAATCCTTAAATAAGGTTAGTATGCCTAAACATATTAAATCACATAAAATTTTGCCACTATAAATATTTCATCATCATAAAAAACAAGTGGCCAATGACCAGTCCAATAAGCAAAAGGTGAAAGCATAAATCACTTGGATAGAAAAGCTTCTTGAAGATACTATATTGTAATGTCATTTCAATATTAATAATAGTAAAAACAACAACAATAATAATGTTTTTATAATCATATTGAATGTCTTTTTGTATCACAAGTCAATGCTAAGTGGGTGTCATACAGTGATTCTCTTTAGAGCAGCATTAGTTTCTCTCACACTTCCTTCTCGAGTGGGAATTCGTGAATTTCCTACCAATACTGCGGAGCCTCACTGGACATTGGTGCACAAAGTATAACATGATTGTTTACAGCACTGTGAACATTTTTTAGTATTAACATGGTGAAAAGTTCACACTGAACTGACCCCATGGGTAACATGGCGGTCTGACCAGATGTACTTTTCTATAATTTTACTGCATTTGATGAACTACAGCAGATTACACTTGACTGCAACCAACACTGCGTAAGTGCAAACAGAAGACCAGCCCTTATAAAGACCTATCACAAAAGAGTACTTATTTAGGCACTCAACATATTAGCAACTTTCTAACTTTCATGGAACTGTTAGAACTGTAAGGAAGACCACTGGGGATTTGCCTCATATTAAAAGTATTGTGTGTCTATCGAGTCAGTTTAATATGTATTCTGTCTTCTGACAACTAAAATAGTGAAGTCTTCAGCTGTCAAGAAATCCCCTTGAAAGCAGTGAGTCATTCACAGGCAAACTGGAAGTTTTCATAATCACTGGGTAAACCAACACAAAATATATACTTGACAGGTAATTTTTCGCCACTATGAATTTCACCAGTTTCCTTGGGATCTCTGTCAGAAAAACCTTTGAAATACACATACATTATTTTCTCATTTTTCAGTTTCTTCTAGTACTTCAGCAGCACTTTATGCTTATGGCTGGTCTTGTAAGGTTAAAACCAGTCACGGCTGGTAGATTTAGATGCATTGTATTTTCCACCTTCAGGCATGGAGGTTTCTCATACTTTTTTTCTTGAGAGGAAAGTTGCCATTAGGTGGTCTGATTTGAGGATTATTTCTGTATGTTAATTTTTCTATGGGTTTTACTGTAGTATGAAATTATGTGAGTAGAAGACCCACTATTGTTTAATACATTCCAATTTCAGACATACTGAGATTGTACAGAGTTACCCTGTCCTTCTTTAGAGCACTTCTTAATTAGTCATTAATTTACTTAAAATTTCCCATACTTTGTGAAAGATATTCTTATAAAAGCTGTGAATACTCTTAGTGCTTTTTGCTTTTTAAATGGGGAGTGAGATGTATGCATTATACAGACACATGTATGTATCTATATATACATGAAAAAAGTACTTTAGATCAGTTTCATTCATTCCATATATTTGGAGGAGACTGAGGCGTGACCTCATTCATGCTTATAAATTTATAAAGGGCAAGTGTCAGGAGGAAGGAGCCAGGCTCTTCTCAGTGACATCCAATGACAGGACAAGGGGAAATGGGTGCAAGCTGGAGCATAGGAGGTTCAATCTGAACATGAGGAAAAGTTTTTTCATTGTAAGGGTGACAGAGCATGGCCCAGGCTGCCCAGAGAGGTTGTGGAGTCTCCTTCTCTGGAGACATTCAAAACCCGCCTGGACGCGTTCCTGTGTGACCCAGCCTAGGTGATCCTTCTCTGGCAGGGGGGTTGGACTGGATGATCTTTTGCGGTCCCTTCCAACTCCTAATATTCTGTGATTCTGTGAAACCAAGGCAATGGTCCCACTGCGTTCCCACTTGGGCACACTCCAGATCAGCCCAAAAATGCCCCTAGTCCCAGTGTGAAGGAATCTGTGGCGATTCTGAACAACACATCCAGGCAGTACCAATGCATCTCAGTGTGATGATTTCAATGTAATTCTGTTCAAATATGCCTGTCTTAGACATGAAAGTAGAGAATTTTGAAAGAGGATAATCATTTAGAGATGTTTATTTCTAAAAGTACTGTGACGTATATATCTCTTGGTCAATAGATTTGCATTTAATGAAGTATAAATCAGTTAAAAACTATACTGAATCATATTTCTGTAGATGGGCTATTCTCTAATTTTAGACAAAATATTATAAACACCTGCTTCAATGTATCTACTGTATATCATCAGACTACTGACATTATCATTTTTATTGCATTTTTAAATGGGTCTGATTGGATTAATAGTTTCTGATCTTTAAAAACAGCTTATGTTTACCTAGGGATTTGCTCTGAAGAATGAATACAGCTATGAGAACACATTTATAGAGATAGAGACAGAGATAGAGATAGAGATAGAGATAGAGATGATATAGATAGATATAGACACTTCCAATTTTTATAGGTAAGAACTATTAACTACTAAATGTTCAGGAAATACCTAGGACAGAATTGTTCTGTGCTGTCCACAGCAAAAAGCTTTACCTTCATATGCCAGTTGTTCGAGCAGAGAAATGCACATTATGCCATAACACACCAAGATATTCCTGGTATGGACAGGACAACACAGCCCTGTGGAAGTGACTCAAGACTTCCTATTTTCCACTTTCTTTCAATGCACCTTATGCTACATCTAACATTTCAGTAAGAAAAGCAGAACAACTATATCAGGTACACTTTATAAATAAAAAGATCAAAGGAAAAAATCCAGAGCTTTCATAACACATATAAACATAGTTGAATACTGCAGTACTTGGCTTCAACATAGAAATAAGATCATAGTCTGGGAGTTTTTCAGACAGAAGGTTTAGGTATTTTGCCAGAGGTCTCCGATTCTCAAGTCTCTCCATCAGGGATCCAGAAGCAGCCTCAGAAACTCACCTTGGTAAGGAGCAGCCCAGAGGGGCTTGTTTTATGGTGCACTCAGATATCAACATTAGGCAGACAGATATGGTGTAACAGAAGGCCTAATGGGAGAAAAAAAAGACTGCATGTGTGCATGTATATTAATTTATATGCATCCACAGGCAATGCTTTTACAATCCTTTTGCAGGCAGAAATCATTTTGCACCCACCCTCCATCTCTTCCTCATACATAAACCAAAATGAGAGATGTTGATTACCGCTTATCTTTTGCCAGGTAAGAAAAGCGGAATGTATCCAAATATTTATCTGGACATCATCTGAAGCCATGCTACTAATGGTCGAAACTAAAACCTCTATTTGGAAGAATGGCAGATTAGGGAAGAGAAGGTTTGCAAATTCCTGCCTAAACTTTGTGAGCTGTGCCCAGTTCTACTAAATTTTAACTAGAAATAATTATGTGGAATATAAAGTTCCTGACTGTTTATTTTTCATTCCTTCCGTTTTTCCATTACAATCACTGCAAAGCAATAGCTACTGTAGTCCTAAACTATTTAACTAATATTCTGGGGAATAGTATCACAGCATATTACACAGTGCATCACACCAAAGCTGTGATAAGGCCTACAAAGCACATTGTAAAGTGTACACCAACTTCTGGATTTGTTTTTCCCTTAACTGTTTCACAGTAGACCTGCAGAAGGTCTGAAGGAAGGGACAGACTTTATTCACATTTTACATACTCAGTCTCTTCGCCATGCACTAGCACACACAGAAGTCATGCAGTACTTGCATGACTTAAAGAACAGAACACAAAAGAAATCCTATTCTACTCCAGGAAAAAAAGTACACTTGGGAATAGATCTAAAGCTCAGGCATCTCTTTTTTATGTTCACTTTATATATAAACCATGATACATTAGTAAATGCCCTCACAGTTGCTTAAATAAAATCCATGATTGTGTTCTTGTTAACAAACCTTCATGTTAAACCTTCAGACAGCCCTATGGTTTTCAGCTTGAACTGCATAGGAATTCTGTTTTAAAAACCCCAATAACAGGTGTTCTCTTGAGATGGGCATTTAACTTACACTTTTATACAAAAGCACTAAATTTCCAGTAAAACCTCTGGTTAGCTCCTTCTTAATATATACTTAAGTCTTATAGTTAGCTCTCTATTCTTAATGTGCATGCCTCCATCCTCCACTATTTTCAAACAACATGCAGCGTATTACCAAAACAAGGGCTGAGAGGGAGGACTTATTGTATGGCTTTTAGTCAGCGAGCTCCAATAAAAGTCAGGTACTGCAATGCAGGCACATTCCCATTCGGGGTTGAGGGCAGACAAGGCAGTTTAACAAGTGTCTGTGTATCAGCAAGAGACAATACAATACAATACAAGAGACAATATACCCTGCAAATGCACAGATGCCTCATGCAGTCCTTCACCTACGCCAGTTAAAAGAGTCCAACAAACTTCCTAAGAAAACAGTTACTACTTGTTCCTGAAGTGACTTGATCATACAAGTCTCTGCTTAGATATAAATACCTACTAATGCACTCTATAACTAAGATCTCTGCGCCAGATTTACCAAAATAATCATTATTATTTTGGTAATCCATTGTAATCACACCCACATAAATTCTGACACAAATGCTGTCACTCATAGAGAAAAAAAAAAGGAGAGAAAAAAAAAGTGTCATATTCCATACCAAAAAACCTGCCTCTAAGAGAAAAGACAGTTTTTAACCACTGAAGGACTTTTTACCACAAACATGTAAGATTTTACTTCTCATAACTGTCTGGATTTATCATATGGTGTAACTTACTAAAACTTGGATTCATGGGAAATAATCATAATTTAAAATTCACTAATGTTTCAATTTCTGGATGTCTCTAATGAGATAAGGCTTTTTAAAAGCCTTGCTGCATGAGTGTGACTGCTCAGGATTTTCTGAAAATCCAGCTTCAGAATTGCAACACTTTCCTCCCTTCAAAAATCATTACTAAGGGCACTGCATTTGCATTACATAAAATGTTATTTTTCCAATATAGCAGAGCAGAATATATTTATCAAAATTGGTAGCTATTTGGTTTAAAAAACCCATACTAATTAAACCTGTTTATGAAGTATTGATTCTTTTCCTAAATGGTTAATAAGGGCATGTAGAGTAGTAGGAGCTTGGGCTTATGGCTGTAAAAGAGAGAAAAATATTCTAATTGAGTAAAAAAATAAAGACTTTGACACTGTCAAAATATTACTTCCATTTATTCTCACTGTTCACTAACGTATAAACTCCGCAAATTAAGACAAACTACATAACTCTGCAGTAGAAGCAGCTTCAAACAACTATATTTAGAAAAAAAACAGCTTTGAATAAGCTTTCAGATAAGTAAAAGGCTGATAGTACAGAGTAAGTTATATTCCTAAAAATAGAAGTATCTTTTATTAGGTACCTGCTCAACATGTAGCACTAGTACAAGAGTCTTAATGAATGCTTATGGGAGCTTCTGTGTTACAAATATTAAAAAATGTTAACAAGCACTTTGAAAAGATTGCAGTAAGTGAAGAAGTCATGCCTCTTCTTGTATACTCCACAGATACCCAAATTTTCCAGATGAGTTTTGGATAAGCAGAGAATGATCAGAAATTCAGGGACAGTTATGGACTTAAAGCTCAAACCTCTTCCACATTTAGTGCCAACATCATACCCAGTTCCCAATGTAGGTACTTCAGTCTCATGTGTCTTTTCTGAGTATACTTAACCTTCACCTAACTGAAAGCATCTAAAAGTGCCTACATTTTCCAAATATGTTTCGCGAAGGTGAAATATGGCTCCATCAGTTGAATGAGACCTAGGAGACACTTTTTTCCAGTTGGGGCAGCTGCTTCATTAGCTGCTGGGGATAGAATCATAGAATATAGAATGTGTTGGGTTGGAAGGGATCTTTAAAGCTCATCCAGTCCAATTGGTACAGACATTGGTACCAGATCAGGTTGCTCAGAGCCCCATCAAGCCTGACCTTGAATACCTCCAGGGATGGGGCCTCCACCACCTCTCTGGGCAACCTGTGCCAGTGATCGACCACCCTCATGGTGAAGAACTTTTTCCTAATATCCAACCTAAATCTACCCTTTTCTAGTTTAAAACCATTACCCCTTTTCCTGTTGCTACATGATCTTGTAAACAGATCTGAAGCTTAGGAACCAAGTTGTTCCATGCATTTCACCAACAGCTCCATCAACGAAATCTAAGCCATGAATTCAGCCATAAGTGACACCGACAGTATGTACTTTTGTGGATTTAGTCATCACTAGTTCAAAACCAAGCTTTTGTAATTAGGCAGGTGCCACCTATTAAAAACATCCAGCAGGTTAAGCCTCTAAGTGAAGGCTTTCAATAGTATGGATATTCTTTCATTCCATTTTACCCTTTCTATTTTCTTAATTTGTCATTTTTGTCTTAGTTTTCCTCTAACCATCTCCTCCAGTCATTTATTCAATAAATAGTTCATCTTACATCATTGGTCTTCCTTTCCAGCTTTCCTTTCAAAACTCTCCTTCTGTCTCCTTTTCCAAGAATATTATTATGCCCAGGAAAACAAATGGCAATTATGATGAACTTAAGATTACAAAATAAAAAGTTCTATAACCCTAAACAGAAGTGAAATATTCAGCATTTCTAACATACACTTTTTAGAAGACCGCATTTATGCTCTTTCTGATAGGTTTTTTTGATGGAACACCAGCATGTTTAGACTGATCCTGGCCAAAAAAAAAACTAAGAAAAAAAAATATATTTAAATAAATGTTAGAGATTCTAAATACTGGAGAATAAAATACAAATATAAAAGAATTTGTAGAAATACAAATCTAATATCAAGAGTAACTAGGAGAAAGGATTTTACAGCAACTGAGAGACCCTGGACACTTCTTAGGGAATAATTCAATAAATCCTGTAAATTGCAAAAGGCACTAGGCAGAATGTTACAGAGCCCCACAGAGAATCTTCCAAGAATTCATAACACAGAAATAATACGCATTAACCTTAATGAAGATTTAAAGAGCTGTGGATAAGAACCTCAGTACCTGAAAGTGAGCATAACATCCACTATAAAACTAATTAAAGGCCTGTTCTTTGGTACCTTATTGTAGTGCCCTATGTAGTGGTAAGATCTTGCTCCTTAGGAGATCAGATACTACAGAAGATGCTGCACTCCTGTATGTTTCCTGATTTTGGTATGACAGGAAGAAACTAAACTAAGCCAAAGACAATTTGCTAACAGGATTCAGTAAGGATATTTCAGCAATATCCTTCTGAAATCCAAACCAAAAAAAATAGACTTTAAATGAAAGTTAAAGTTCAATATCGGCAAATGACATACAGGTGAATTCAATAAAATTTATAGCAGCCAATTGAATTCCCATCTAAGCAGACACCACCTTTTTGTTAAATTCTGATATTGCTAATAATAAACTAATAAGTGCTGCCTTTCTTCAATTATTAAATTTTGTTTATGGGGTACTAGCACTGGCAAAACATCATATTTCTGAAAGAAAGGAATCTAGGGAAAACATCCAGAGGCTGAAAGCACTCAGAGAAAAATTTACATGGGTTAGATTCTGACAATAGCTCACAAATCTAATATATCTTACTCTTATCTCTAGGAAGGATAAGTTAGATTTATTTAAATATTAACATGGTATTATCCATACAGGAATGTATATATGTATGTACACAACGAAATAGCAAATATATATATAAATCTGTACATAATATGTGTGTTTCAGTGAAGAAAAACGCACTGCTGAGATGTGTGAAAAACAGGTCATAACATTATAGATTTCTTGTACCTTTAAGATGTATATAGCAAAATGGAAAGTCTATCTCATTCAAAGTCGTTCTTCTTGTTTCCAGCCTAAAAAAACCCCAACATTTTGCTTCTATATTTTACATATAAAATGCAGTGCCAGAACTAATTACAGATCATTTGAGTTTCTAGGGAATTTGCTTTTTATATACAATAGCAAAATCTGGCATTCCCTAAGAAATGGCTTTCCTAACTACTAAAATTTGCTGATCACAGTGTATCCATACAAACCACGTGCATGGATAGGTACAAGTCCTGCGACATCACCCCATGTCCCCTCCTCAGCCAAAGACCAAAGCCACCCGAGTGCAATGGTAAAACCAGCCAGCAAACTTCATATTACGGCTATATGTATTATGTATCTCCAACAATCCTCTTTTTACTGTAGTAAAGAAAAAAAAAGCCAGAATTATTATATACGCTCCCAAATGAGATAACACTATGGAAAATGTTATCTTCACTTTAATATTGGGATGCTTTTGATTCATGTAACTGAGTGATAGAACTGATATTCTCAAAAAATTGTCAACCTGCTTAGTGAGATGAATTTCTTTGAGTTCCTGTGGTACCAAATATCGAGCTTCCTAATGTATCCAAATTGTTTTAAATGGTTTTCAATGCTCAATTTTGGTATGTTAAGATTATCAGCAACCTCTCACGTTGTTAAACGCTGACTGGATTTGATCAATGCCTTTATTTTGTTGTTACCAACTTTGATTGGCCTTTCTGAGTGTTCATCTTTAACCTCAAAATCTCCAGATAGAAATTTAGCAAACCTGTGCTGACACTACAACAGTAGTTTTAAGGCATCTTCACTGTACACATGACATAACTTTTTATGAGCCTGCACAGTGTTTTTTTTCTTTAGGAAGTAATACAGTATATGACAACATAACAAAAGTGTTCAATTTTTCATTTTGAAATCAATGCCAAATAAATGATTGTTCATAAAATTGTGCACTTCCTTTTTCTAAATCAAGCTTGAACTGTCAACTGTCAAGTTACATAACGAATTTGTGGTTTAAAATGAAGGTGGTTACATTTCAATACATGTATGTCCATCTATTTAAAAAAAAGAGTTATTATTTTGGCCAACCCAACAGAGGCATCAATCAGCCAGCTATGCATTCATTAGATAACCATTAGGAAATTCTCCTGGACAACCAAAAATGGCAGAAGCACTCTTTTGAACTGATCTTGATCACATTTCTTCTGTCAGTATTTTTAAGTTATTGGCTGTCCTTGAATAGATCAGCTTAGTTCCAGAGATTAAGAAATACTCAGTAGACAAATGGTTGTCCCTGGAGTGGATTAGCAGCATATATTTCCTATCTGCCATAGGAACATTTTGATATAATCCTTTCATTAGAAGTAGAGCGTGGAGCTACAGAAATCATGTGCGATGAAAAATGATGCTCTTACACTTTAAGGGAAGGCTGAGTCCTCCAAAATGCTGAAATAGTCTCAGAAGCACAGAACCAGTGCTTTACATGGGCAGTAATGACACTTAGCACCTTGCAAGAGGAAGCTGCAATTCCCTCCAAAATTTGCTACCAATCTTAAGATCTTCCAAATCTTTCATACTTCAAAAGGGATCGTCTGCCTTAGTGACTGACTTGGTTTCCCGCGAATCAATCAAGTATTCAACTGCAGGTCCTTTCACAAAACTATAGATCATTCTGGAGGCAGCAACATTGGTGAGTATTTCCTAGTGCAGCCAAAGGGTTATTAAAAAGCATTTCACAGATAACAGAAAAAGACCAAACAAAATATAAATAAAGGTTGTTATATGAGTAATAAGCACTATGAGGCATATTGAAAACCCATGAAGCTATAGTCAGTAACCAAGAATAAAGTTGCTAGGAAAGCCTGTACAGATAAAGGTTAAAAAAGAAACAAGCAAACAAAAAAACTTAAAAAACCTTTTGAGTACTCATTCTTATTGACTACCATATGGATTTATCTTGGCTCAAATTCTCCAGAACAAAGGCCTACAGGTGCTATAATTTAAGTTCAAGGATATATTTCTTACTAAATGTGTATGGATGGTACTATCAACATTTGACCTGCCAGTACAATTTCTTCAGAAACTGAGGCAATAATCTCATCCTGTTCCAAACATGGAGAAATCTGATCCCAAATCAGTCCCCAGTGTTCAATTCTAGGGCCAGTTCTGTTCAATATCTTTATCAATGATCTGGATGCAGGAGTTGAATGCACCATTAGTAAGTCTGCTGATGACACCAAACTGAGAGGTGCTGTTGACCCTTTTGAGGAACAAGATGCCTTGCAGAGGGGTCTGAATAAATAGCAGCATTTGGTTACTAATAGGATGAAAATTAAAAAGTTGAAATGCCATGTTCTGCACCTAGGACAGAGCAAAACTGGACACAAATATAAATTGGAAGAGGAGTGGCTGGAGAGCAGCCCCACAGAAAGGGATCTGGGGTCGCTGGTCAACAGCAGGCTCAATGTGAGTCAGCAGTGTGACTCGGTAGTCAAGAGGGCAAAACGCAACCTGGAGTGCCTCAAACACAGCACAACCAGCCAGCCAAAAGAGGTGATTATTTTGCTGTATTCAGCATTGGTGTGGTCTCACCTTAAGTGCTATGTGCAGTTCTGGGCCCCACAATTTAAGAAGGATGCAGAGGTCCTTGAATGCCTTAGAGAAGGGCAAAAAAGCTGGTGCCAGGGTTGGAAGGAGTGATCCATGAGGAGCTGCTAAGGACTTCGGGCTGGTCTAGTTTGGAGGAAAGGACGCTGAGGGGCGACCTCATTGCTCCCTACAGCTTCCTGAGGAGGTGACATGGGAAGGAAGGTGCTGATTTCTTCTCCATGGGATCCAGTGATAGGAGAGTGGGACTGGTTTAAAGCTGCATCAGTGAGTTTTAGACTGGGCATTAGAAAGCATTTATTTACTGAGAGGGTGGTCAAACTCTAGAACAGGCTTCCTAGAGAGGTGGTCGATGCCCCATGACTGTCAGTGTTTAAGAAGTATTTGGAGAGAAGGAGAAGGTACAGTGGAAGAGTACAGATTCTGGAAAAAACACAAAGAACAACCTCCTCTTGCAAAAATTATTACACAAACAAGGGCAGGGAGGGGAGGCTGCAAGCAACATAGGAACACATCTGAAAAAAAAAAAGTTTGATGATGAAGACAGGCTGCATCTTTTTCCCCTAAGAATTTTGTGTTCTTCTGCTCAAGGAAAGGATTTTTTAGTTTTAATAAAGAACGGAACATTTTCATTTTCTCAGTCCCAAGTTATTAGTTGCCATCATTGTGATAAAGTTGCTGTCACTACTGTGGCCTCCCTTACTAAATAGTGAAGTGAAATTCTAGTTCAGTAACATAAAAACTTTCTTCAAAGGCATGGAGCTTAATCAGGAGTATATTTATCAGAGGAGAGACTTAAAGTGCTATGCACTCTTTAAGCATTGAGTCGTTCTTTTTCATTTTTTCTTCAAAAAACAAACAAAAAAAGAAAGTTCAAAGGAATACTCATTACAGGCCATCTGAATGTGATGTTTCTGAATGACGTACGTCCATTTTTCTTGCTTATCCTACTCTTTAATAGCCATTCCTTTGTATGATGAACACATACACTGTCCACCATGAACAAATGCACGAAACAAAGGTACAGTTATTTTATGATAAAGTGCTATAATTATTTCAAATTATGACTTGTGAAAGCACTTATCATCTGAATTGGTGATTTAAAGCAATGATGATTTGACCTCAGGACTTTGGAATGATATTTTAGATTTCAGATTTTGTATACGAGAATACCCCAAAATGTGTGTAGTCCCTTTTCAGTTCCTGTTGCTGCATGGAAGGACATCTGTTCTGTCAAAAAAAATGGGAATTTAACCCCATATTCACCAAGAAAATTGCAGAAATGCAAGGAAATTACCTTTCACAAGCTTCAGAGTTTCAGAACTACCATACGACAGAAACTACCATATGACAGAAACTACCATATGACAGCGACAGGAAACATCTCTTTCTTCACCTTCCATAAGAACAGGCTATGTTTGATCTCTCTTGCCATCATCAGGCAAATCTACAAGAGGAACACCACGCAATGCTTCAATGAAATGCATTAGTTCGCTCTCTTAGCTTAGGTTATTTCACTTACACCAGGAAAAAATAAAACAATGCAAGGTAAAATTAGAAGTCAAAGACCAGTAACTGTCATAATCCATGCACTTATCAACCTCACTTCATTATGAGGTCAGCTAATTAGAAATGTTTCATGAAGACATCAATAGTTCTAGCCTGATTTCTTTGCACCTGGTTTTGCCAGCTGTTTTTAGCTAGCTGTTTGAAAATAAAATCAACTGGCTAAACAGAACTTCAGCTAAGATACATGCTTTAATTATAGGATCTTCAAACAAGTTGCCAACTTGGCTCATATGACAAAAACCTTTTCCAAATTGAATTAGACTATTATGCCATTGCCTCATTAGTACTACAGTGAAAATGCATCACTTGGGTCAAAGGAAGCAAATGTATTGAAAGACTTCCACAAAAACCCAAAGAAAAATTTTAATTAATGTAATTAATATCTCAAGAGTTCTAGCAAATTGTCTGATACATGAAGGTGGTAAATAGCTAAATGTTGGAAAGAGAATAATCCTGGAGGAAATATTTTCTTTCCTTTTACTGATTCATTCTTTTTTTCTAACAATAGGTAAGCTGCTCATTTTAAGTCATCTTCTGGGGCGGGAGGAAACACTTTTCTTCCATATTTCATTCTTTCTGGTTATGATTTTCAGAATTGCCTCATGATTCTGAAGGCCTACATTTTTTGTCTACTTCGAAAGACATTAAGGGAACAAGATAAGACTATTATGTTTGGGTATTCAAGAAACATAAAGATGCAAAATGATCAGTTTTAATATTGTGCACCTGAAATTACTTAAATTGATTTGACTTACTCACAGATGACTATGATCTAAATAAAGCAGTTTGAAGTTTTGAGAAAAGTACTAAAGAAATAAAATCAGAAGTCTAAAACTGATACAGAACAAAAAAAATAAAAATCAAGGTTTCAAAGAGTTATTTCTGTTCACCAGAGGCAAACTTTGCAGTCAATCTCAGGAACACTGATGCATCAGTGATTCACACTCTGATATTTCCTACAAGCTAATGTACAGAAGTACCATTTTCTAAAGTGTAATTGCACAAAGCATTTCTAAAAGAGTAATAGAAGTCATTCAGGTTATCCATCAAAGGAAATCTAGTGAGAAATAAAATGTACTTGGTTGAAAATAAGGAGATTCTGTAACATTAGGCACCACTGCCCTCTTCAGTCAGGCAGACATCAATTTCATATACTTTGTTTAGAGAAGTTCGTCTGATTATTTTCCACCAAAATACTGACAAAGACAACCTTTGTTTTTACTTTAGGGAATGTTTTTCTCATAAAAGAAAGATGTGATGCAGCATTTCATTCATACCAAAAATAAATATTTCACTGTAATGCTGTTTGATTTGACATGTGGTTTAGAAGCATGTACACAATGAAGACAAAATACAGTTCTTCACATAGTTAATATTTCCTCTCATTCACATATGGATTTGAGAAACATGCTCCTTTTGTGTGGAAAGATTGCATCACATAAAAAACAAATCACTCATGGCTTTCATTCTCTTCATACCTGATAGGGCTACTAAAGGATCTCATACCTTAAAAGCAGGACTTCAGTAAACTTTTAACAACTAGTTAATGAAAATAAATCTTACATATGTAAAATATTTTTGAAAAGCCAGTACATCTTTCATTATATTCTCCAATCAGTATGCAAAAATGGGATTTTTTTTTTTCTTAGGGTGAAAATACACATTTTGCAAGTAAAATCTCACACCTGAGTTTTGAGAGTTACCAAGTACATCAAGATGAAAAGGCAGCACTGATAATCCAAGCAGTCCAGACAGAGGTCTGGATGTCAGGAAATTCTTCCTTTAGTCCTTGTTTTTCTTACATCACTTAAAAATAAAGTCTTGATCTAAGACATGGTCAATCTTTCAACACACTGCAGCGTAAGAGTGACCACCAGGTAAAACCTTCCTTTATTCCCAACAGAATGAAAAACCATTTTACTTCTATGAGTTTCAATTTTTTTTCTAATAATGGTAATACATTGAATTCATTATCATTGTTTCATCATTCATTTTTCATCTCTCCACTTTCAGAGATGGATAAAATTCAGCTATTATCTGGAAGCATGTCACACTACGAAGGGACTTCTACCGAAGACCCTGAGCAACCTTGAAACAGATCATTAGAGCAAAAATAAAACTGCACAGAAAAGCTTATCTCCGGGAGCCAGCACAAAACAAAATCCAGCAAAACACTCCCTCTCATGCAGATCCAATTCCCAACATCTCCATCTGCAGTAAGCTATCCAGACAGACACATCATCATGCTTGGCACAAAAGTCAATAGACCCTAGCTATATCAGGGCTATAGAGGTGCAGGAACTATAGAAGCAGTGCACTTAACTGCACCAGGCCTTAGAAAGTACAATGTTCATCCTTATACGCTTAACATTGCATATGGGAGAACAAAGGTTTTAAATCAGCACACTGCAGCCCATTATAGGAAGTTATAAACTTACTGGCAAACTTTGGAGAACTCTTGCACTTTTCTTTCAAAAAATGGAATCCATCCTTCCCCTGGCCTTGGATGGCTTCACTGGTTTGCAAAGGTAGAGCAACATTTAAGCTGTCCCCATTCTAAAGCAGATTTTTCTTAATTCAACTACTTATCTTAAAAAGTTGTATTGGACCTGGAATCAATATAGAGGTATTTTGTGTTGGGCTAACTGCAAATGTTAATAATTTCCTTACAGCAGATTACAAACTCAGGTACCTGAGGAGCTCACTTACAGTGATGGCTCAGACAAGCTGAGCCAAGCCAGCTCAGGTTCAGCGGCACAGGTTCGCAGTCCAGTCCCACAGGATGCAGCACAAACAGTCATTCAGAACCTAGGAGAAACAATGCACAGATACATTGGCTGGTTCCAGAGCTGCAGATGCAGTTTACATTGCAGTATCTAGGATTAAAAATTTGTCATGTAGCTTACTCAGGCAGTTTCAGTATGAATGGCAGTGAAGGAAACTGGAGCCCATTCCTCAACCTTTTCCACTTTAGTGAGACACACAGGAAGTTCAGGTGCAGTCTGGTGCAGTGAGAACACAAGTACACTGTGAGCCTTTAACCCTTGCAGTTCTGCAAGCCTCTCTTTTTTCATTACAGCATTTGTTTGGCAGATTTCTTTTATATGCTTACTTTATTAAGATGCACTACAGGAACATTTTTTCCATCTCTCAGGAATATTAATTAGGCAACAAGCAAGTAGTTAATTAATGTTAAGATAACCTCCATGGGAAAGAAATTTTTTGTTTGTTTCATCACAGCTGCATCTGTATTTAATAGATTTTAAAACTGCATCTCTGTCCAGTTCACTTATCTCCCTTTATCCTCTTCTTTCCAATGACTTGTTCCACAGTTCTGACTACTCACTGAACATATTTCTCTCTGTACTCTCAATCCCACCATTTTTATAGGGAAAGTATGGGTACTACAAGGAAAAAGATCAAGTAGGATATGATTCCAAGAGAGGGAACATACTGTGGACGTAAGATGGCAAAAAGGAAAATGTTATTCTTTCATGGTTCAATTGAATATCCATTTGGATTTCTATGACAGAAGGCAGCAGAAAACAAACCTTCAGAAAATAAAGCGCATCTAACCTATGGATCTAGAGTTATAATTTTAAATCGTAAAAGGATATTATGTACATTTTCATTCCTCTGCACATACCTCTCACACCCTAAACCAAGTCTTCTATCTAGTTTGGGTACTTGTAGGCTGTAAAATTTGGATGGGCTTTCACATGATACAAACAGCTTTGAAAAAAAAAAACAAACAAAGCCTACAATGAAAATTAAAAGAAAACTGGAAACAATAGAACCTGTCCTCTTTTTGTCTTTGTGGTCCCTCACATTATGTCCGCTGGTAAAAATACTCAATAAACAGACTTCCAGAAAAAACTTTCCAAACAACATTACAACCCTGTAACTATACATGAATCTGAAGTCTCAGAATTTTGTATTTAACTTAAAAAGAAGGAAAAAACCAAACAAACAATCAAAACAAAACAAAACAAAACAAGAAACCACAGGAGACAAGCTTTTTTTGCCATTATTTTGTCTCTAATAACATTTTAGAAACTGGCAATGAAGTCAGAACTGCTTTGAGTCATCCACTGACAATCAGGAAGAGGGCTAAGCGAATTGCGTTCTGAATCGTAACACTTTACCTAGATCAATAAAGTTTATCTAGTCTGAATTTCAAACAACAGCTTATCTGTAGTCCAGTTTCCTTTTTTTTACACTGAAACTAAATGCATGGAAGATATTGTTCATATTTATTTTGCAATGCACTTAAGACCACAGGAAATGACTGACAGTGTCAGACCAATGGACAACCCAGCACCTATCTCCTCTGTTTACAACAGCAGCAAAAGGAGGTGTCATTTAGAAGGCAAAACAAGCCCAGGTCACAGTCTGCATTCACTCCCCTGTGGAAACACACTCCACTCCACAGAAATCCACAGCCCTTGTACTAGAAAAAACATTTGCCCTCATCCTTGAGGCTGCAAATTTAATTTTACAGTGCTCTGGTTCTCTCACTGCTGCAGCTGAGGAAGCATTCCTCTCCATAGCATTACTGCCAGCATATCTCACTGCACCCTGCATTTGCTTTCATACTTGCTTCCCTGTCACTTCTTCCATATGAGTTGACACAGTCAATCTTCATCGTGACTTCTCTCTGACTGCTGGGTCTGCCACCACTCTCAGGCTGGAACTCCACACCAATGTCTACTTGTTCCTAAAGCCAGTCTTGCTAAAACTAGCAGGAAAGGGAAGCCAATGACCTATTGAAAGTTTTCATTGTTTGCAAATTGCCATAGTAGTAGACATATTGTTATTGAAAAGTAGAATTAAAAACCCTTGTGTTGTTAACAAACCTATTTGATTTTAGCTTCAGACCAGATTTACAAAGTAGTTAGGTGCATGAATGGTTCAAAGTGTGCCTTTGATAAGAAGATTATCAGTCATATCTTGATAGAGTTTGAAATTAGCAGGAAAAAAGAACTAGATGCTCTTTTGAAAGCCTGTTCACAGAATCACAGAATCACAGA
>NW_010199959.1:0-216 GCF_000695765.1 Mesitornis unicolor
GGCCGATGCCCCCCCCGCCATGCGCCTCCCCAGTGAGTAATGCTCAGCCGCCACAGCCCCGCCATCTCCTTATATGACCAAGGAAGCTGCCGGGCCTCAGAGCACGGGATCCGGGCACGGCCCACACCGCCCCGGCACCGCTCAGGGGGTGCAGGTACCCCAGCACTGGGCTGGGTGATGCTGTGGGGGTGCTCCTCCATCCCCCGGGTGCTGCGG
>NW_010199959.1:232-630 GCF_000695765.1 Mesitornis unicolor
AGCGCGCCAAGCCCACACAGCCCCCAGCCACGGACACAAGGCCCAGGCCTGGGAGGTGGCAGCCAGGTGGCACTGTGGAAACACCGAAACCGTCGTCACCGGGGATGGTGGCACCGTACCTGGGTAAAGCATCTTCAACAGGGCCCTACTTAGACCCCACTGTGTCCAGGGCAGATGGGGGTCCTTACCAGAACCCCGCCAGCCAAGCCCACTAAAGTGTCCCCCATTACTGGGCACTGTTGGATGTGGAAGCGGCTGTGAGCACATTTAGGGTCGCTGTGGGGTTTTACAGAGGGGTTTCTCTGCACCCAAGGGGCAGTGGGGTCACCCCATGCTGCACAGGGGACACCCTGCTCCCCACAGCGGGGAAAAGGGCCCATCCGGCAGCGGCGCTGAGC
>NW_010199959.1:653-1007 GCF_000695765.1 Mesitornis unicolor
GCCCGGGTTTCCTGCCCTGCTTCCTCCGCGATGCTTCCCCCTTTGTTTTTTCCTCCTTTCTGGGAATTTTAAGGGCAAATCTCGGTCACTTACAGCAGCGTTCGAGAATTGCCAAGGAGGGGACGGAGGCTCCATGTTTGCAGATCAGGGATACCCAGGTACCACACAGACACAAATCACCCACAGGTCCCTCTGCGGGGGCTGGATGGGGGGGCACAGCATTGATCAAAGCCACTGCACTCCTAACCCAAGCTGGGGAACAGACCATACGCCCCACATCGGTGTTTTTACCCCCCAAATCACAACTTTACCCCCAAAACTTGGCTAAACCCACGGCATCGCACCCTCCTCGCA
>NW_010199959.1:1417-7573 GCF_000695765.1 Mesitornis unicolor
ATTGAACATTTCCTTCTGGCTTTCATCATCCCGACGCAGCCGAGGCCGCTCCAGGAGGGATGGGGACCCAAACCCACAGGGTCTCACATGAGCCCCTTGGCGTCACCGCCCAACCCCAGGGCTGCGAAAGGTCTGAAAAATTCAGGTTACTAAACCTCCCTGGTCACACCGCCATGGAAAAAAACCAACCTCTGGGACACTGTTTTTTTTGTGCAAATAAGGGTTTGGGCATTGGGGGAGTGTCCTGGGCTCCTGGTGTCCCGTCATCACCCCCCTGTTTGCACAGGGAACTGGGAGCAGGGCTCAAACTGGGCTGTAACAACTGGGGCAGCCCGGAGGTTCAGGGGCCGTTCTGCATCAGCCCCCACAGACCAGCCCCTGCACCGAGAGGGCAGCACAAGTGAATATTTAACTGCAAACCTATCAGCAGAGCTGCCCACGCTGCCAAAAGTCAACTGGACACGGCAAAGCAAGGGGAGAGGGAAAAGGGCTGCATTGGGGGGGCACTTTGGACACCCCCTGCCACCGTCAGCGGTCAAATCAGAGCTCCGAGGAACCGGGGAAAGGAAGCACTGATGATAAAAATGAGATGTTCCCCTTCCCAGCAGACGTCTGGGCACCTAAATAAGAATAATATCTCAAAAATGACTTCCCTTCCCACAGCGGATGCAGCCGCTGCTGCTTTTGGGCGGGGCGGATGCAGCCGCTGCTGCTTTGGGGCGGTGGGGGGGATGCGGGACAGGACCCCAAGGACCCCCTCGCTGCTGGGAGATGGAGGCGGAGGGCAGGGGTAGGATGGTTTGAGGTAAGGGGGGAAGCAAACACCAGTCCTGATGGGTTTCATTCTGCAAAGCAAACAGGGGAGCTGGGCCATCACCTGCCCACAGCTTAATCATTGCCCACAGCACAGCTCAGCCTTAACTCCAGGCAGGAGGAGTGGAGACCCCCCCCAGCACCCCAACAGCTATGGGGTCTATGGGAATGCACCGTCCCAGCTGGTCAACCAAGGGGACCCGCTCAGATGGGATGGATGGAGCCAACAGGAGGACCTCAAGGCCTCAAAAACCTCCAAAATTACCCCAAAGGAGAGTGTTTTCCTGCAAAGCACCAAGGGGGAAGCTTGGATCCCACTGCTCCTGCAGGACGAGAGCACAGGACCGGCACAGAGCTTTGCTGAGCCACGGGCACCCAATGCCATCCAGACATGGCCCATCCAGCCCCTCTCCAACACCACCAGGGCTTTCCACCCCTCCCTCTCGGCAGCAAACCAAGCACGTCACACCAAAGCGGTGGCGAGGGTGATCTCACCACTTTTATTTCTCTCTCGGTGCTAAAAACCTCCGTCAACGCACCCGGCAGCCTCCCCAGATGCCTGCCGAGGCCGCTGGGTTTTTGCTGACGCAGCGGCTCAGGCGTTATTTCACCGTTTCTCCCACTTCTCAGAAGCCTGCCCTGGTTCGTCACCCCTCCGAGGACGCTGGCAGGGAGCCGCACCGCGCTTGCTCATTCAGCAATGCCAAGAAACTCATGGCCACGCATCCTGAGCTCCGGGAAAGCATCGAACCCCACTGAGCTGGCATCAACTTGATGGCATCACCCTGATGGCATCACCCTGGGAGGAGGGGACTGAAGGGAGCAGCACCGTCCAAAATCTCAATGCACGTGGAGCCGCTGGGCAAAAGGGAGAAGGTGAAGGTGGTGATGGAGATGAGGAGGATGAGGATGCATGGGAGGAGGAATAGCAAAGGTTTCCTGGTAGAAAACGCTGCTTTTTGGGAGCGAGCAGCACCCTCTCAGCTCTGGGCACGGAGGGCGGCTCGCTCGTACATCCACGTGCACAGGGCCACGCACGTCTGCACGCCTCCCCACAGGCCTGTGCTGACACGGAGAGGTGGCACCTTCCCAAACTGGGGGAGGAGGACGAGGAGGAGGAGGAGGAGGGGAGGAAGACGATGCCATCTCCGGGTTCCTCCCTGCCCCTCCGGCCATGGGGACAACGCCGCACACCTCCACACCACCGCCGTCTCTAGGGCTGGATAAACACCCGCGCAGTGTCACTCCCAGCACCCCCCGCCTGCAAAAATAAACCAAAACAGCACCAAAACACCCCAAAAATCCCACCAGAGGATTTGTTGGAAGCCCCAGCAGAGGCAAGGAGCAGAGCCTTGTGCCAGGGAGCAGCACGAGCCCTGGCCACATCCTGCATCCACTCCCTCTGCCTGCATCAGTAAATCCCCCAAATCCTGGAAAAATCCCTCAAATCCTGGAAAAATCCCCCAAATCCTGGAAAAATCCCCCAAATCCTGGAAAAATCCCCCAAATCCTGGAAAAATCCCCCAAACGGAGTCCCAGACCCCAGTGTTTCTCAGAGGAGCCGGACCCTGCACAGCTGAGCCCCGGAGATCCCCGAGGAGCAGGGTCAGAGCCACGGTGGCATCGTCATCGGCCGCTCAAGGCCAAGCTTTGCACTTCCCACAGCAGCAGCTTAGGGAGCAGGAAAAGCCGGGGGGCGGAGGGATCGTCGGCATCAAAACTGCTTTTCTACGGCTAACAAAAGGCCCGGTGTCTCCGCAAAGACTCTCGTTATTGCAACGCCAACCGAGGGCTGCTTGGCAGCAGGAGAAATAGGAAAACGTTGGGATAGGGGGAACTGGCCACGCTTTGTCTGGGCCGCGCTTGGGCGCTCTGTTTGCACAGGCAAACGCTGTGGGGGTGGCAGGGCTGAGCTCCCCCCCCGAGCGAGCTGCCAGGGCACGGTGACACCGACAGCCCCTTGGTTTTGGATCCCCTCGCTCTGTTTCCTACAAATAGCAGTGCAAAACGGCAAGGAGCTCATAGGCCAAGCTGCTTATAGGAAGCTGTGCCCCCAGTTTTGCTGCCTTCAGCCTCCCCTGCAAAGCAGCCCAGGGTTTGCTCAAACATGAGGATGCTGCTGGACCCACAGCCCCCCAGCCTGGGACAGGAGATGGGCAAAGCTCCCTCTTGGAAATGAAGGGTGAAGAGAAGCAAGCGGCAGGTTCCCTTGTTTTCCCCTGCAAATGGAGGGCAAGCAGGCAACCTTGAGCTCTGATCTCATTAGATGTCCCAAACTAAGCAGTGTGAAACCTGATTAGCGCCGTGCCGGAGGCGGGTGAAGGGGTGGTGGCAGCCTGCTCTGCCAGCCAGCCCCAGCACCCCCAACCACGGATGGGGCATCCTCAGGGTTGGGGAGGGCACCCAGAGCCTCCTCCCCAGGGCAGCCCAGGGTCTGGATGTGGCCCTGGTCCTTCCACGCTTGCCCAGAGTGTGAATGCTCCCCAGGATCACACCCATGGGCTCAGGCAGGGCTTTACTCGTGGCTGTGCCGTGCTCTAAGCGATGCCGCATCCCAGCTGCCATCAGCTCCAGCAGCTGCAGAGAGGAATTTGGGATTAAAAAAGAAAAAAACCAAAAGCAAACCAAACAGGGGCCTGAAATTTCTGTTCCCTAGAGACCCGCTCTCCCGCAGAGAAACTTAATCCTCACGAAAAAACGAATGAAATAACCCAGTCGCTAACGTTGCTCTGCTTCCTTCAAGCGCCAGCGCAGGACCAGATCTGCTGGATCCCACCAGCCCAGCCCAAGCCCACTGGGTGCTCTTAGGAGGGCTCAGTTGGACCTTTCCGGGGCAAAATCCATCTCTGGCACCGCGAGGATGTGGTGGGAGGCTGTAAAATCATTGGGGATCCTGAGTTAGGGGAGCTGAGCTCCTCAGGGGACACCTCACAGCAACTGGGAGCAACCGGCTGCATCCTCCTCTCCTGTGTATGGGGAGATGGGGCTGGGAGAGCCACCGCTGGAGGGAACGAAACGCAGCAGAGGAACCGAAACGCAGCAGAGCCTCCGCCTGCGGTGGCCGGGCCAGATGGCAGCCCCGGATCTCTTATCGCACCCGGCCACCTTGGGCCACCCCTGGGGGAAACCATCACATGATGGGACGAAAGCAAACGGGGACAAGCTATGGCACCGCTCCGGCCTGCGACACACGTCAGGGCAAGACGCTGCTCCTGCCTCCTGCTCTGATGCCCCCCAAACACTTTCCACCTAAAAAAACCCCTCCGTTTTATAGCAGAAACCCAGCAGAGCTGCACACAGAGGTGGTAGGAACAAGCATGGACCCACTCGGGGCTGCCCGGCCCCGGGGAAAATCTGAGCCCGGGTCCCCTGGGGAAAACACGTGGCAGCGACAAGGTCAGATGAAGGCAGCAGATTAGCTGGCACGCACGGGAGACGGCCGAGACGATGCTGGATTTCATCCGGCTGCCAAGTAAACAACCAACTCCTCACAAAGCGACGCCGGCCATCCCCGCGCCGCTGGTAAAATTAACCCGGCAATACATTTGTAAGCAAATGGGTTTCCTGAGCCGAGCCCACGGCTCACATCACCTCAGGGCCGTGACAGCCACTGCCCCGGGAAACCGGAGATGGAGACGGTGTGGAAAAGGCCGGGTGACCCCAAACCCATGGGGACAGCAGCTGTTGGGGCAGGGTCCATCCTGCAGCAGCATCCTTTGGTCCCTGGCGTGGAGAGGGGGTCCTCCCGGCCCCATCCCAGCTGGGTGAGTGTGGGGGACCAGGACGATGTCCAAGGCCTTCGCCCGGAGCCAGCGGGGCTGGCGGCGATGGATGCTGGCACCGCGCCGGGGGTCAGGGGCCTGGACTTACACGCACAGGCATTTACATATGAAACAGCTCCCAGCTCCAATATCCGCTGCTGCCTCCACCTCCCCGAGGAGATGAATAGAGATGGGAGGGGGGTAGAGAGGGGAAAAGAAACCTCTCCAGCCATAAAACCGTCCTCTCCTCCAGCTTTGTCCAGGCCTGCAGCTCAAGGGCAGGCTGGCAGGGGCTGCTTTCAGCCCTGAGGAGCACATTTAGCTACGCTGCAAACACCAAACCACGACAGCGAGGGGCATGGCAGAGCTGACCATAACCACCCGCGAAGGTGGGCACCCCTTCTGTGCTCCAATGCCACCAAGAAGCACCCAGAAGGGCTGAAGGGGCGGCTGCGCCCGCTCAAAGAGCCTCCCCCAAGCATCCCCTGCCCACTCGTGGTTTCCTCCATCTCCCTTCCTGTCCTGCTTTCCGAATTAAAGCCGCAAAGGGCTGCGGTAAGCACAGCTGGTGACAGCCAGCAAGTCGGAATAGCTCAGATTTGGCTTCTTGGGGAGTTTCCACCTGCATTTTTGCATTCAGGCTCGAAAGAGCAGAGAAAGAGCGAGCCACGAGTGTCGGGATGCAGGAGCCAGCACAGGCAGAGCTCCCGGCAGGGCTCTGGGCAGCACCTGGAGAGGGGAAGGCTGCCAGAACAGCTCCCACAACCCGTCACCTTGTAAACGCTATTAATAATGTCATCCCGGCTCCTCGGCACCTCGTACTCACAGGCAGGAGGGGAAATTGCTGAGCTGCAGCTGGAGCCGAGGCCTGAAAACCCCACACAAGCACAGGCCCAGAATACAGAAGGGGGTCGCTGGCACCTAAACCCAGCACCCATTCCCTGCTGCCGACGGGGGGGACAAACGTGGCTGTGGGATGGAGCCGGCCACCACCCCCAGCACACGGCGACTCGGGGTCCTTTTACATTGATTCCCAGTGCCAGCTGCAGCGGAGGCTCAGGAAAAATTTATGATGGCCACCGCGCCAGCATAAGAAAGTGAATTCTATTACTGCCGGACGCGATAACTCAGGGCAGCTGTCAGGCACAGAGCTGCGGGATTAACCCTTGCCGGCAGCACGGGAGGGTGGGGAGGCTGCCAGCCCGACGGGGGACACCTCCCTTGGCTCCCTGCTAAATTAAACATCGAACCGATTCGCCTTTGTTATGCGGCGGGATCAGCTGGGGAGGGCTGGCCGCGCTGTAAAAAGGGGCGAGTCAATGAGGGCGTTATTCAATGACAGGCGACGGCATCCCGGGGGCCTTCTGCTTTCCTTTCCGCCGCCCTTCTAGTCCTGACGGCTGTCTGCAGCAGGATGCGGCCGGTATCCCCGAGCAAAAAGCTTCCCTGATAGCAGGGAGGGAGAAAAAAGGCAAGAATAAAATGGGGAAAAAAAGCAAGGGCAGCATCCCCTCCTGCTGCAGGGAACGGAGCAGGTAAAACGAGCTGCTCTGTGCGCTGCCAGCAGCTGCGAGGGCAGCCG